>NW_024068321.1:0-179720 GCF_009389715.1 Phoenix dactylifera
CGTCATCATCTTCAGCTTCTACTTCTTCTACTTCTTCTTGTCCTCCTCCTTTTTCTTCCTCTTCACCTTCTTCTCATTCCTCTTCTTCCACTTCTCATTATTCTCATTCTTCTACTTCTACTTCTCCCTCTTCTCCTTCCTCCTCTTCTTCTTCTCCTTCTTCTTCTTCTTCTCCTCTTCTCTTGCTCTTCTTCTTCTTCGCCACCCTCTTCATCTTCTTCTTCTCCTTCATCTTCTTCCCCTTCTTCATTCTCTTGCCCTTCTTCTTCGACTTCTTGGTTTTCTTCTCCTTCTTCTCCTTCATCATCATCTTCTTCTCCTTCATATTCCCCTACCTCTTCTTTTTCTACTACTACTACTTCTTCTCCTTCTTATTCTTCTCTTTCTTCTCCTACTTCTCCGTCTTCTACTTCTTCTTCTTCTTACTCTTCTTCTTCACCTCCTCCTCCTCCTCGTCCTCCTCATCCTTCTCCCTAGTCTGCTCCTCCTCTCGCTTCCCCATCTTCTTCCACTTCTTGTTTTTCTTCTTCCTTCTTCTTCTCCTTCTTCTCCTTCTTCTTCCACTTCTTCTCTCTCTTCTCCTTCCACTTATTCCTTTTCTTCTCCTTCTCCTACCGCACTTTTTTTCTTCTCCTTCTTCCACATCTTCTTCTTCTTCTTCTCCTTCCTCTTCTTCTTCTCCTTCTTATTCTTCTCCCTCTTCTTCTTCTTCTCTTTCTTCACCTCCTCCTACTCCACCTCCTCATGCTTCTTCTTCTTCTCCCTGTTCTCCTCCTCCTCTTTCTTCTTCTCCTTCTTTTTCTTCTTCTCCTCCTTTTCCTTCTTCTTCTGCTTCTTCTTCTACTCCTCCTCCTTCACCCCGGTCCGTTCCTTCTTCTTCTTCTCCTTCTTCTTCTCCTCCATCATCATCATGTTTTTCTTCTTGTCACGGCTCCTCGAATCGGGGCTGGACCGGACGCGGATCAAGGTATAAACAAGATCAGGTCGCTAGACGGGTTCGAGGTCTGACCGTGCTCTCTAGAGATTTGGATAACTTGAAGACCAAATCTGGGCCCTAGGATCACCTAGGAAAACGTGTACAAGATCTAGGAGGAATACCCAAGAGCATGGGGCCGTGGGCACGTGCTCCAAGGCGTGTATTGTTGAGAGTACATGCTGGTTCATCATTAGGAGGAAAGCTGCTGCAACGAGACTGATTCAGCGTTGTGGGCTTATCTCGAAGCATGGACTGAATCCGAGAAATTGGGATGCATGAAAATGTGTGCCACTAATGGAGGAACGTGGTATAAGTCTCCAGAAGGCAAGGAACACGTTTTAACACGTTTTTATAACTGAAAACGTGTATGGTTAGAAGACGTGGCTGTAATGCTGTTTCCACGCGCTTTCACTTTGAGGGCATTTTGGAAATTCTACAGAAGTCTGTTTAAAGTGGAAAGGTGCCATCTGGAAGGATTTTTCGTTCCAAATCCAACGAATCCAGTTTCATGATAATCCGAGTTCATTTGGGGCACGAACTTGGCTGTTTTATCTGCTTGCGCAGAATCCTGTGGGAATCGGGGTTTTCCTATCTTATCTAGAATTCATCCTTATCTTGTGCATGGAAAGTTGAGTTCGTGAGGGACTTGTAACTGGAGGTTGCTCCTCTATAAGAGGACCCTCAAAGGGGAGGGATTGGTATCCGGTAGAGCTGGAGAGTGCTGCAATTTTAATCTTGCTCTTTTAAAAAGGAAAATTAAATGTAGAATACCCCAAGTATAGGGTGTAGCAAAGTAATATTCTCGGTGAGTCCGAGATCGAATCCATAGGGATTTGACAGTGAACAAAAAAACTTAAGGCTAAATAATATTCAGATTTAAAAATATAACTAAGGCATTAGGATTCAGCCTAGCACTTAATCATGCTTTTCTTAAAATCATCTATTAATCATAATAAAATAGATTTAGTTTTATGGGCAGCATTACAATAATTCTATTTTAAACTATAGGGATTTTTAAGCATCTGTTATACCCGGAGGAAATAACAAATCAAAGAAAATATTTAAGTTTGAAATAATTTCTATAAATTTACTGCACCATAAATTAAATCAAAAACATTAAAATCCCATTGATGATTAAATGAAATACATGAAGAAAATGCTAGGCTTTTCCTTAGCCTTAGCTAAAAGATATTTAGCTATCCATATGAGATGCAAGCAATTTTATAAAAGGGATTAGCATAGAGTAAATAAAATAAACATAAATTCTCTTTTTTTTTTCTTTCTCCTCTTAAGAAAACAGGGTGCTCTGTTTTCTTTCGTTGGCTTTTCTCCTCCCGTTGCTTCTCCTCCTTCTCTTGTTCGGCTGAGAAGATAGATCGGAAGAGGGAGCTTCCTGGTTCCCTTGGCCTCTTCCTCTCTCCCTCTCTCGCCCGAACTTGGATGGATCTGGCCTTCTCCCTTTCTGTTTTATTCCGTCCGGCTGGGAAAAATGCCGATAGATCCTCCTCTTCTTCTCCCGTCGGCTGGTTCTACCTCCACTGGATGGCTCTCCCTCGCTGATGCAAGCTCAATCCCCTTTTATAGACACCTTCATCGGATTGGAGAAACTGGAACGCTGCTGGGACCACCCGAATGGATGGGGAGCGTTGAACATGGAAGCGAGATGGCTTGCGGACGGTTTGGTTTCGTTCCTTGGCGGATGAGATGCCACGATGCTTGGATGGGAAGCGTGGAACGCAGCTGAAACGCATGGATTTGAATGCAGCTTGGAATGATCCGGTTGGGAGACGTCTCGGTTGCTTGAAATGTTACCGAAACCGTTGGATTTTGTTCTTGAAACAGGGGAGACGGAAAGGGCGCTGGAAGATCTTCTCAATCCGGTTGCATGTGCATGGAGGTCCACGGTCGGTCACGGATGCGTGCTCGAGCGGATGGGGGGTTGCTGAAATGGGATGCAAACGGTTTGGCTTCTTCCCTTTGCTGCCGTTGGGAATTTGTTTTGATGTTTGAGTATAGCAGCTGAATGTTCTTGAAACAGGGGAATCCGAAACCATGAATGAAATGTGGCTTGAATTGAAGAGCCGGTTTGGCTTAGGTCCCTTGGGTTTGATTTAGGTCCCATGGAGAGATGCCATGATGCTTGGAGAGCCACATGGACGGTTTTGATGATGCTAGGAAGCTCCACGATGCGGGCATTTGTGCTAGCTGAAACATGTGGTTACAGTGATATGGATTGCATACGCATGACGGGCGACGTGAAACTCAGATGAGACGCTAAGGATTTGTTGAGCTCGGAACGCCAGGCTTTGGGCTCAAAC
Source organism: Phoenix dactylifera (assembly GCF_009389715.1). NCBI lineage: Eukaryota > Viridiplantae > Streptophyta > Magnoliopsida > Arecales > Arecaceae > Phoenix > Phoenix dactylifera. The sequence continues at coordinate 3,295 of NW_024068321.1, forward strand.
CCAGCGTCATTGGGTCTTTTGAATTACTTGCACTTAAACACAAATAAAACATTAATTAATTAATTTTATCAATAAAAATTAGCTATAATACTAATTAAGATAATATGAAAATTTTACTTTTGTACTCTCATCACACCCCCCAACTAGCTTATTGCTAGTCTCTAGCAATTTAGTGTGAAAATGATAAAATGAGGGTGCAAAAGTATTGTTTATTAATATGCATGAATTAAAATAAATACTCACTTTCGTAGAGTATTACGATTGTACTTAGCACGTGCAACAAGCTGTTAAACCCCTAGGTTACCCTAGTGGATGAGTGTTGTCTCGTGAGGGTTTGCAGTGATGTTACCCACAAACATCGTTTTTAAGTTAGAAGATACTTTAAATCATAGCAACCCTTAAGGCAAATGTAAATGTGACGTCTCAGAATACCTATACCTCCACCACAATTGGGTACCCTTTGAATTCTAGGTGCACTACTCAAATTCACAAATGTTAACTACTATTTGTTAGCTCCCGATCCACTAAATTTTCTGAATATCACATGTTATTTATCCAGAATGGTTCGCATATAAAAATGAAGCTATCAATCCCAACTAGACATCCCAGGTACACAGAGTTCTAAAACAATGGAGTCAAACCAGTCATCCACATATCACTTGGTTTAAGTTTAACTAACTTACTCATTTTTATTATATTTTTTTTTATTATTATTATTATTTTTTACATAATGACTACAACAGTCCAACTCCATTAGGCTCTAGTAAGGTCCATGTAACGAGCTTTGGGTCAATGACTCTTGATCCAGTTGGCTCAAGGCATTAGGTGAAACACCCCTCGGACTTAATTACTCGAACCAGACTACGCTACGAGGCCAGACTAGTCACTTATTCAGTTATTTTTTACCTTTTTACGCGAACACTCGCTGCTTTGTAGGCAAGAGGTCTGGTTACTCAGTGAAGACAAACTGTATTATTTCCCTTTTTTTTTTTGTAACATGACTGTATTGTGACTATAGGTCAACCAAGGTCAGAACATAAGGCACCCAGGTGATCTAGCCGGAAATTTCAAACTCTATCTTTATGTGAAAACCAAAACATGGACTTTAAGACAAGGACACTCGTACTTCTTTTGCGAATAAGGTCAACAAATAAATAGGTAACACAAGTGAACTCCTGAGGCTTTCCTATTGTCATTGAATACTTGTGTGGGGATCTAATAATAGGTCTCTAATAAGTCATAATATGCTCCTTGCCTTAATAGCTGCACATGTTTATTTCTTTGAAAAATATAGTGGTAACTAAATGCAACAAAATATATGTTTGTTATTATTATTATATTTTTGTATTATTTTTTATTTATATATATATAAATATATATATATTTAAATAGATTTTTTTTTTTGAAATATATGACAATTGGTATATATAGAAAAATATAGTAATCTCTCCCCCCAACTTAAATTCAACATTGTCTCCAATGTTTCAACATGAATGCATTAAATATGATTGTATGAAGGATAATAAGGCTAAAGGTTAGAATTTACCTGATAGAATGACTGCACACTGTTGTTGCTCACCAATTGCCATATGAAAGAAAGAAAAATTATGTACAAACAGAGGATCTCTAGCAGATATAGAGATCAATCCTGATAAACAGGATCTCCCAGATTGGTCGATTCAACCTCCGGGGTAAAGTTGTCCAAAAATAACTTCAAACGTTGGCCATTTACTTTAAAAATATTACCGGTGTTTGGATTCTCTATCTCAACAGTTCCATACGAATAAACAGTTTTAACTATAAATGGGCCGGTCCACCTAGATCTCAATTTTCCTGGAAATAAATGAAGTCTTGAATTATACAATAGAACTTTCTGGAAAGGCTCAAATGTTTTTCTCATAATATTTCTATCATGAAAGACTTTCATTTTGTTCTTATAAATTCGAGCATTCTCATATACTTCATTCCTGATTTCCTCTAGTTCATTAAGTTGAAGTTTGCGTAGTGAACTAGCCTTATCCATATCAAAATTAAATCTCTTAATAGCCCAGTATGCCCTATGCTCCAATTCCACAGGCAAATGACAAGGTTTGCCAAAAATAAGACGGTACGGAGACATACCAATCGGACTTTTAAAAGCAGTACTGTTACGGGGGAACTCAGCCACCATGCCCCACGTGACCGGCACGCGCGCCCTAGAAGATTACAGCTGCCCCTTGATCCAGTAATCCGACCCCGAGTCGGATATCTTCGGCCTCGCAGCCCGACCCCGAGTCGGCTGCCCCTTGATCCAGTAACCCGACCCCGAGTCGGATATCTTCGGCCTCGCAGCCCGACCCCGAGTCGGCTGCCCCTTGATCCAGTAACCCGACCCCGAGTCGGATATCTTCGGCCTCGCAGCCCGACTCCGAGTCGGCTGCCCCTTGATCCAGTAACCCGACCCCGAGTCGGATATCTTCGGCCTCGCAGCCCGACCCCGAGTCGGCTGCCCCTTGATCCAGTAACCCGACCCCGAGTCGGATATCTTCGGCCTCGCAGCCCGACCCCGAGTCGGCTGCCCCCTGGATCCAGCAATCCGACCCCGAGTCGGCAATCTCTCGACAACGACAGGCTGTTCCCCTGAAGCACGCCGCGACCCTCTGCTCCACTACTCCCTACAACGGTCGTATCCGGCGCTGCTCCACGATCTCCTGTAACAGCCGTACAAAGCGGAGCTCCACTACGCCCTGTCATGGCCGTACCCAGCGCTACCCCATGACGCCCAGTAACGGCCATGTCAGTGGCAACTCCATCGTGCCACACGATGATCAACCCCCCAGAAGGACCCCCCAGCCTGGTATATATGCGGCTGGGGGGAGAAGGGGGGAGGTAAGCAAGAACTTCCAGTGCAATTATCTCTCCTTCTCCTCCAATCTCCTCTGACTTGATCGTCGGAGGGCCCCCACTACCCCAGTGGTGGTGCGAGGCTTGCTTGCAGGTTTTCTGGTGGAAAGTGGAGCGTAATCGACACCAACCAAGGCGACTCAGACGGAACCCCGTTCACACCGCTGTGCCAATCGTTCTCGGTTTGGACCACCAGCAACAAGTACGATAAGCCCAAAGTGCATCAGTTAAACGCAAAGACCAGTCTTTGCGATTTGGGTTAACCGTTTTTTCCAGAATATTCTTAATTGATCGATTTGATACTTCAACTTGTCCACTTGTTTGTGGATGATAAGGGGTGGCAACTTTATAGGTGATCCCATATTTTCGCATTAAAGCCTCAAAAGGCTTATTACAGAAGTGTGAATCCCCATCACTGATGATGGCTCGAGGCGTTCCAAATCTAGAAAGAATGTTTTCCTTTAAAAATTTTAGAACAGTTTTGTGGTCATTATGTTTGCAAGGAATTGCCTCAATCCATTTGGAGACATAATCTACAGCTACTAAGATGTACAAATTTCCGAATGAAGGAGGAAATGGACCCATGAAATCTATTCCCCAACAATCAAATATTTCGATAATTAAAATTGGGTGTGAGGGGCATCATATTCCTACGAGTTATCCCACCTAACTTTTGACAACGCTCACAAGCTTTGCAAAAGTTATGGGAATCTTTAAATAAGGTGGGCCAATAGAAACCGCACTGTAAAATTTTTGCAGCCGTTTTCTTAGCAGAGAAATGACCACCGCAAGCTTCAGAATGACAAAAGGAAATGACACTAATAAATTCGTCATTAGGTACACATCTCCTAATAATTTGGTCTGGGCAGTATTTGAAAAGATAAGGATCATCCCAGAAAAAATTTTTTATTTCAGTCAAAAATTTTCTTTTGTCTTGTTTATTCCAATGACTTGGTAGTTCACCTGTGACTAGAAAATTTGCAATGTCTGCAAACCAGGGTGAAGATGTGATCTCAAACAGTTGCTCATCAGGGAAAGTATCTTTTATGGGTGAATTCTCTAAGGAATCTGGAAGAGTCAGACGGGACAAGTGATCAGCTACTACGTTCTCTACCCCCTTTTTATCTCTTATTTCTAGAAAAAATTCTTGGAGCAGAAGGATCCACCTAAGCAAACGCGCCTTAGCATCCTTTTTTGAAAGAAGGTACTTAAGGGCAGCATGGTCAGTGTAGATAATGATTTTGGATCCAATCAAGTAAGACCTAAATTTGTCTAGTGCAAATACTACGGCAAGTAGTTCCTTTTCCGTAGTGGTGTAATTCTTTTGTGCACTATTTAAAGTCTTACTTGCATAGTAGATAACATAAAGCTTTCTTTCTTTTCTTTGCCCTAGAACTACCCCAACTGCATATTCACTAGCATCACACATAATTTCAAAAGGAAGCGACCAGTCAGGTGGTTGCATGATGGGAGCAGAGGTCAGCAAACTTTTAAGTTTATCAAAAGCTTTTTGACATTCTTCAGACCACACAAATATGGTTTCCTTTTGAAGGAGATTACATAAGGGTTTAGATATTGAGCTAAAATCTTTAATGAATCTCCTATAAAATCCTGCATGACCCAAAAATGAGCGTATATCTTTGATAGTTTTTGGGTTGGGTAAGTTAGCAATTAAGTCAATTTTAGCCTTGTCTACTTCAATTCCTTCAGATGAAATGACATGCCCGAGAACAATTCCCCTAGTTACCATGAAATGGCACTTTTCCCAGTTTAAGATTAGATTCTTCTCCTCACACCGAATTAAGACTAGTCTTAAATGGTCCACACAGTTTTCAAAAGAGGAGCCAAAAACAGAAAAATCATTCATGAAAACTTCCAAAAAGCGCTCAACCATGTCGGAGAAAATACTGAGCATGCATCTTTGGAAGGTTACAGGAGCATTACATAATCCAAAAGGCATTCTCTTGTAAGCAAATGTGCCAAAAGGACATGTAAAAGTGGTCTTTTCCTGATCTTCAGGATCAATTGCAATTTGGTTGTAACCTGAATAGCCATCTAGGAAGCAATAATATTTATGACCTGCTAACCTTTCTAAAATTTGATCAATAAAAGGTAGAGGAAAATGATCCTTCCTAGTGACAGAATTAAGTTTCCTATAGTCAATGCATACACGCCAACTAGTGGGGACCCTAGTTGGAACTAATTCATTATTGGCATTTTTGACTACAGTAACACCAGATTTTTTTGGGACCACTTGGGTTGGACTTACCCATTTACTATCTGAAATTGGGTAGATCATACCCGCATCCAGAAGTTTCAGAACTTCTGCTCTAACCACATCCTTCATGTTTGGGTTTAATCGACGTTGAGGTTGACGAGAAGGTTTGGCATCAGCTTCTAAGTGGATTTTATGAGTGCAAATTGAGGGACTAATTCCCTTGATATCAGCAATTGTCCACCCTATTGCTCCCTTATGCTCTTTGAGAATTTCTAATAATTTTAGTTCTTGACTTTGTTCGAGTTGGGATGATATGATCACAGGAAAAGTCTCTTCTTGACCAAGGTATGCGTACTTGAGCTCAGATGGCAAAGGCTTTAGCTCAAGTTTAGGTGCTTGAGCACTAGATGGTAGAGGACTATTGTTGCGTGTGGGCAATTCTTCAAAACGAGATTTCCACCTATCTGTATCCAACAAAGGAGCTGAATCTAATATAGCACTGATTTCTCTAAAGTTTTGGTTGATATCCGTATTTCCGAAATGAGTTAGGCATGTTTCTAAAGGATCAGAAGAAAGAGATGGGACAGGAGCATCCTCTACAATGGAGTCGATCAAATTAACTCCATGAATTTCATCATTTTCGTTATCATTATCGGGTTGTTTACAAATGTTAAATATATTAAAATCTATAGTCATATTTCCGAATGATATTTTCATAATTCCATTTCGACAGTTGATCAAAGCATTGGAAGTAGCTAGAAATGGGCGGCCTAGAATGACAGGTATTGGAGTGGTACAATTCATGACAGGCTGGATATCTAATACTATGAAGTCGACTGAAAAATAGAATTTATCAATTTGGACAAGTACATCCTCGACTATTCCTCTTGGTATCTTTATAGATCGATCGGCAAGTTGGAGAGTAACCTTGGTGGGTTTTAATTCACCAAGTTCTAACTGTTCATAAACTGAATAGGGCAATAAGTTAACACTTGCACCTAAATCAAGAAGGGCTCGTTGTATCCTGAAGTTTCCTATGATGCAAGATATAGTAGGACAACCAGGATCTTTATACTTAGGTGGGGTGTTGTGTTTGAGAATAGCACTCACCTGTTCAGTTAGAAAAGCTTTCTTTTGTACGTAAAGTTTTCGCTTTATGGTACAAAGATCTTTTAAAAATTTGGCATAAGATGGGATCTGCTTAATGGCATCTAATAAAGGAATGTTAATCTTTACTTGTTTAAAGATTTCCAAAATTTCTTGGTCTGGTATTCCCTTTTTAGCTGCAAACAAGCGCTGAGGAAATGGAGCAACTATCTTGTGATGCAGTATTGGATCATTTTGTTCATTATCATCTTCATCATTCTTTTCAATAGATTTCTCAGGTTTGTCATCTTTTGTCGGAATTTCTTTATTAATTATTTTTCCACTCCGAAGGGTTGTGACAGACTTAACTTGCTCAAATTTAGGTTGGGATGAACTTGCTACATGGACCTCATGTTGACTCTTTGGGTTAGATTGAGGTTGGGCTGGAAATGTCCCTCTTTCCCTAACATTAAGTTGAGCCTCAATTCTACCTACAGAATTTTTAAGTTCTTGGAGTGATTGCATTGTATTCTGATTTATTTGAGTCTGTCCTTGCATGAAGGTTTGCAAAGTATCTTCAAGGGATTTCCTATGTGGTGGCACATAAGGAGTAGGAACAGAATTTCCTTGAGATTCATTGGCAGTGGGTCCATGTCTCCAGCTAAAGTTAGGATGGTTTCGCCAACTAGGATTATATGTTTCTGGAAATGGTCTTTTATAAGTATTGGTGAAATTTGCTTGATCATGCAACACTTCTTGAAAAGCAGGGATTGTAGGACAATCCTTGGTTACATGTGCATTACTCTCGCAAATTCCACATATACTTTCAACAATAGTTTGTGCTTTTCCTATATTGGCTTTGCTTAATTCCATGGCTTCAACCTTCCTAGTCAGATTAGCAATTTTTACATTGACATCATTATCATCTTTAATAAGATAAATTCCTCCTTTTGCATTAGGTGTTATTTTTGATTTTTCATTTTTATCTGTTGTATCCCAAGCTTGTGCATTTTCTGCTAAAAGATCAAAATAATCCCAGGCTTCATTTGGTTTCTTACTCATGAATTCACCATTACACATCATTTCTACAAATTGTCTCATATTGGAGGACAAACCATCATAAAAAAAACTAATGACCCTCCAAATTTCATATCCATGATGTGGGCAAGCAAGTAGAAGGTCCTTAAATCTTTCCCAACAATGAAAAAATGTTTCTCCATCTTTTTGTGCAAAGTTCATGATATTTCTTCTAAGTGTGTTCGTTTTATGTGTTGGGAAGAATTTCTTTAAAAATTCTCTTGTCATTTCTTGCCAGGTAGCTATGGTCCTAGGCCTTAAGGAGTGTAACCATGACTTAGCTTTTTCCTTTAAAAAAGGAAATAATAAGCTTAACTACCTCTTCAGTGACATCATTGAAATGAAGTGTTGAACATACTTCATCAAATTCTTTCAGATGCAAATAGGGACTTTCAGAATCAAGTCCGTGAAACTTTGGAAGTAATTGGATTATTCCTGATTTCATGTCAAAAGCTCCCGCAGCAGTAGGAATAACCATACAGGATGGGGTACTGGTCCTAGTGGGTTGTAAATAATCACGAAGCGTTCTAATAGGTAAGTCATCTTGAAATTCATTATCTCCCTGATTACTACCATTATCTTCCATTTGATTATTTGAATTTTGAACAATTAAATTTTTATCTTTTGATTCAACTCGAAATAATCTATTCGTTTTATCTCTCTCCCACAACAGCATATACTAAGTTTTTTTTAATTTTATTATTATTTTTATTTTTATTTTTTTATATTATTTTTTTTACACAAACACCCTAATACAGTAAAACAAAAGTTTAATTAGAACATGCATTAAAACATCACCCAACAATTTCTAAGGTTTTCCTAAAAATTCTAGACAGCTCCTAACTGGGTTGAAGAGGACACCTAAGCCTCCAATCCGGTCTATTAACCTTAGTCGACCAGGTAAGTGGAGGGGTCACGATGCATGTAGCAAAGGTCCCACTTAAAACCCACTTTCCTCGAACAGAAACTGTCTCCCTTTAATCACTTAAAGGGACAAAGCTTGCCTAGACATCGACCAGATAACAGAGCGAAATTGGTGCAACTTTCGGTGGTCTTCGTCCTATTGAGCTCGAATATCCTTAGGGGCCAACGTCTAGTTGATTTTAATTAGGCTTAGGATATTTATGCATTTGGATGATTTTTGGGCTAAGGACGAGTGATGAAATCCCGATCTTATCTTTTTAATGGGTTCAGCCATTAGATTATTTTATGCAAATGCTTTATACTATATGCAACAATCAAGAAGATTTTTAACATTTTATGTCATGACATTAAATTGCATTTGAATAGTTGATCAAGCAAACTAGCTAATTTTTTTTAAACAAAAATAAAATTCTAATCTAGGAAAAATAGGACTATTATGAACAAAACAGAAAAATTAATTTAAATACTCACGGCCGGAGTTCGTTCACTCCGGGAATCCAAAAATGTGATCTTGATCTTCCTCGTTATTGGTCCTGCTTGTATCGTCCTTGAATCTAAAAAGATTTGAAATTTCAGCTGTGTTAAAAATAAAGAAAAATTGAAGAACTAGAAATAAAGAATTGAAATTTTCAGCCTTGTTCTCGTTCGCATGTTGCAAATCCCCGGCAACGGCGCCAAAAACTTTCTACAATTTTAATCTTGCTCTTTTAAAAAGGAAAATTAAATGTAGAATACCCCAAGTATAGGGTGTAGCAAAGTAATATTCTCGGTGAGTCCGAGATCGAATCCACAGGGATTTGACAGTGAACAAAAAAACTTAAGGCTAAATAATATTCAGATTTAAAAATATAACTAAGGTATTAGGATTCAGCCTAGCACTTAATCATGCTTTTCTTAAAATCATCTATTAATCATAATAAAATAGATTTAGTTTTATGGGCAGCATTACAATAATTCTATTTTAAACTATAGGAATTTCTAAGCATCTGTTATACCCGAAGGAAATAACAAATCAAAAAAAATATTTAAGTTTGAAATAATTTCTATAAATTTACTGCACCATAAATTAAATCAAAAACATTAAAATCCCATTGATGATTAAATGAAATACATGAAGAAAATGCTAGGCTTTTCCTTAGCCTTAGCTAAAGGATATTTAGCTATCCATATGAGATGCAAGCAATTTTATAAAAGGGATTAGCATAGAGTAAATAAAATAAACATAAATCCCCTTTTTTTTTTCTTTCTCCTCTTAAGAAAACAGGGTGCTCTGTTTTCTTTCTTTGGCTTTTCTCCTCCCGTTGCTTCTCCTCCTTCTCTTGTTCGGCTGAGAAGATAGATCGGAAGAGGGAGCTTTCTGGTTCCCTTGGCCTCTTCCTCTCTCCCTCTCTCGCCCGAACTTGGATGGATCCGGCCTTCTCCCTTTCTGTTTTATTCAGTCCGGCTGGGAAAAATGCCGATAGATCCTCCTCTTCTTCTCCCGTCGGCTGGTTCTACCTCCACCGGATGGCTCTCCCTCGCTGATGCAAGCTCAATCCCCTTTTATAGACACCTTCACCGGATTGGAGAAGCTGGAACGCTGCTGGGACCACCCGAATGGATGGGGAGCGTTGAACATGGAAGCGACACAGGCAGATGGCTTGCGGACGGTTTGGTTTTCGTTCCTTGGCGGATGAGATGCCACGATGCTTGGATGGGAAGCGTGGAACGCAGCTGAAACGCATGGATTTGAATGCAGCTTGGAATGATCCGGTTGGGAGACGTCTCGGTTGCTTGAAATGTTACCGAAACCGTTGGATTTTGTTCTTGAAACAGGGGAGACGGAAAGGGCGCTGGAAGATCTTCTCAATCCGGTTGCATGTGCATGGAGGTCCACGGTCGGTCACGGATGCGTGCTCGAGCGGATGGGGGGTTGCTGAAATGGGATGCAAACGGTTTGGCTTCTTCCCTTTGCTGCCGTAGGGAATTTGTTTTGATGTTTGAGTATAGCAGCTGAATGTTCTTGAAACAGGGGAATCCGAAACCATGAATGAAATGTGGCTTGAATTGAAGAGCCGGTTTGGCTTAGGTCCCTTGGGTTTGATTTAGGTCCCATGGAGGAGATGCCATGATGCTTGGAGAGCCACATGGACGGTTTTGATGATGCTAGGAAGCTCCACGATGCGGGCATTTGTGCTAGCTGAAACATGTGGTCACAGTGATATGGATTGCATGCGCATGACGGGCGACGTGAAGCTCAGATGAGATGCTAAGGATTTGTTGAGCTCGGAACGCCAGGCTTTGGGCTCAAACCCAGCATCATTGGGTCTTTTGAATTACTTGCACTTAAACACAAATAAAACATTAATTAATTAATTTTATCAATAAAGATTAGCTATAATACTAATTAAGATAATATAAAAATTCACTTTTGTACTCTCATCAGAGAGGCCAGGAGAGCTTATTGTAATCAGTTGAGTGGTTATTCAATAAAGTTCTCTTCCCCTATATTTCTCCTTCTCCTTCATGGTATTTTCTGGTGTTGTGTTTCGCTGCATTATTGTTGTTAGGCGTGACCTAAGTCATAGAGACTAGGTACCCACACCAGGAAGGCTGATCGGTTATCTTCGGTAGACCGAGCCGCACGTTGTTGGGATTCGCTTTGAAATTCCTTCGTACGTGACACTCTTCTCCTTCTTCTTCTTCCTGTACAACTTCTTCCTCCTCTTCATCTTCTTCTCCTTCTTCTTCTACTTCTGCTATCCTAATCTTCTTATTCTTCTCCTTCATCATCTTCTTCTTCTTCTCATCCTTCCTCATCATCCCCGTCTTCTTCTCCTTCTCTTTCTTCTTCTTCTCCTACTTTTTCTTCTTCTTCTCACTCTTCTCATTTTTCTTCTTCTTCTTCTCCCTCTTCTCCTTCCTCTTCTTCTTCTCCAACTTCTTCTCCCTCTTCTACTTCTTCTTCTTCTTGCTCTTCTTCTTCTTCTCCACCATCTTCATCTTCTTCCTCTCGTCCATCTTCTTCCCCTTGTTATTTCTCTTCTCCTCTTCGACTTCTTGTTTTTCTTCTTCCCCTTCTTCTCCAACATCTTCTTGTTCTTCTCCTTCTTCTTCTTCTCCTTCTTTTTCTTCTTCTTCTCCTTCTTCTTGTTCCTCTTCTTCTTCTTCTTCTCATTCTTCTCATTCTTCTTCTCCAGTGGCCTACGAGAGTCGGAAGTTGAATGACACCGAGCGCAGGTATACGGTTCATGAAAAGGAGATGACTGCGATTGTGCACTGTCTTCGAACCTGGCGTCATTACCTCCTCGGATCTAAGTTTGTGGTGTGCACGGATAACATGGCCACAAGCTACTTTCAGATCCAACCAAAACTCACCCCCAAGCAGGCGAGATGGCAGCAGTTTCTGGCTGAATTCGATTTTGACATCGAGTACAAGCCGGGCCGAACTAATTCAGTCCCTGATGCTTTGAATAGAAAGGCACAGCTGGCTGCAGTCTCTTCCTTTTCCGGACCAGCAAGTAACCTAATGGAGAGTGTCAAGACCGAGATGGAGAAGGATCAATGGGCCACTTCCATGGGTGAACTCATCAAAGACGGCAAGGCGCGCTGTTTCTGGACCGAAGGAGGGCTGATTTTGACATGAGGGCGACGTGTCTATGTGCCTTCAGGCGGAGGGCTGAGGCGCGAGGTGCTAGGAGAACACCATGATTTTATGTGGGCGGGACACCAAGGGGTGCATCGGACCCAAGCTCTCATAGAACATAACTACTATTGGCCGAAGATGCGGGATGACATCGAGGAGTATGTTCGCACTTGTCTACTATGCCAACAAGACAAGGTTGAACATCGACGGCCTGCGGGGTTGTTGGAGCCATTACCTATACCAGAACGTCCATGGGAGAGTGTCTCCATGGACTTCATCATCGGACTACCTCTAGCGGATGGGAACAGCTCTATCATGGTAGTGGTGGATCCCTTCTCGAAGTACGGAGTCTTCATTGCAGCACCTACTAATTGCCATGCGGAGGCCGTGGCGCAGTTGTTCTTCACATATGTGGTGAAATATTGGGAAATACCGTGGAGTATCATTTCTGATCGCGATGCTCGCTTCATGGGGAGGTTCTGGACGGAGTTATTTCGGATACTCGGAACGGAGCTGAAGATGTCCACGACCTTCCACCCTCAGACCGACGGCCAAACTGAGCGAACCAATGCATTATTGGAGATGTATTTGAGGCACTATGTGAGTGCCAACCAGCGGGATTGGGTGCGACTCTTGGACCAAGCCCAATTCAGCTACAACTTACAGCGATCGGAGTCGACAGGTTAATCACCATTCGAGGTGATTACAGGGCTGCAACCAGACACTCCGAAAAGTATCGCAGTAGACTACATGGGACGTAGTTCGACCGCCTACAGGTTCGTGAGGGATCTGAAGGAGGATACAGATTTGGTTCAGGTCTCCTTGTGGAAGGCGACCAAACGGATGAAGAAGTGGACTGACATAAAGCGGCGGGCAGCCAAATTTTAGGTTGGTGATCGAGTATTAGTGAAGCTTTACCATCACATGAAATTGAAGTCGGGCTACCACAAAGCACTTGTGAGGAGGTATGAAGGTCCCTTCATCATCACACATCGAATTAGAGAAACAGCATACCGATTGTCGCTGCCTTCCAAGCTGAAAGTGCACCCGGTGTTCCACGTGTCCCTGTTGAAACCGTTCAAAGAGGATACAACTGACCCTTCTCTGGCTCAAAGCAGGCGAGCTCCAGTAGCCGTACGAGTTCATTACACCAAGAAGGTTTCTGAAATCAAGGCAGACAGGAAAAGGGTAACCGTGTGCAATACTTAGTCCGATGGAAAGGACTATCAGACTCAGAAGCAAGCTGAAAATATGGTGACGAACTATGGCAGTTCGAGGACATCATCAACGAGTACCGCCTAGCCTCGTCAGGAGCGACTTAGGCTTAGGTGGGGGAGGGTGTCACGACTTCTCGAATCGGGGCTGGACCGGACGCAGATCAAGGTATAAACCAAATCAGGTCGCTGGACGGGTTCAAGTCTGACGGTGCTCTCTAGAGATTTGGGCAACTTGGAGACCAAATCTGGACCCTAGGAACACCTAGGGAAACGTGTGCAAGATCTAGGAGGAATACCCAAGAGCATGGGGCCGTGGGCATGTGCTCCAAGGTGTGTATTGTTGAGAATATATGCTGGTTCATCATTAGGAGGAAAGCTGCTGCAACGAGACTGATTCAGCATTATGGGCTTATCTCGAAGCATGGACTGAATCCGAGAAATTAGGATGCATGAAAATGTGTGCCACTGATGGAGGAACATGGCATAAGTCTCCAGAAGGCAAGGGACACGTTTTAACACCTTTTTATAACTAAAAATATGTATGGTTAGAAGACGTGGCTGTAACGCTATTTCCACGCGCCTTCACTTTGACGGGCATTTTGGAAACTCTACAGAAGTCCGTTTAAGGTGGGAAAGGTGCCATCTGAAAGAATTTTTCGTCTCGAATCCAACGAATCCAGTTTCATGGTAATCCAAGCTCGTTTGGGGCATGAACTTGGCTGTTTTATCTGATTGCGCAGAATCCTGCGGGAATCGAAGTTTTCCTATCTTTTCTAGAATTCATCCTTATCTTGTGCATGGGAAGTTGAGTTCGGGAGGGACTTGTAACTGGAGGTTGTTCCTCTATAAGAGGACCCTCAAAGGGGAGGGATTGGTATCCGGTAGAGCTGGAGAGGCCAGGAGAGCTTATTGCAATCAGTTGAGTGGTTATTCAATAAAGTTCTCTTTCCCTATACTTCTCCTTCTCCTTCGTGGTATTTTCTGGTGTTGTGCTTCGCTGCATTATTGTTGTTAGGCGTGACCTAAGTCATAGAGACTAGGTACCCATGCCAGAAAGGCTGATCGGTTATCTTTGGTAGACCAAGCCACTCGGTGTTGGGATTCGCTCTGAAATCCTTTCGTACGTGACAGCAAGATCTAGGAGTACTACCCAAGAGCATGGGGCTAAGGGCACGTGCTCCAAGGTGTGTATTGGCAAGAATACATGCTGGCTCATTATTAGGAGGAAAGCTACTGCAACGAGTCTGATTCAGTGTTGTGGTTTTATCTCGAAGCATGGACTGAATCCGAAAAATTGGGATGCATGGAAATGTGTGCCACTAATGGAGGTACGTGGCATAAGTCTCCAAAAGGCAAGGGACACGTTTTCATAACTGAAAGATGTGTGGTTAGAAAATGTGGCTGTAACGCTGTTCCACGCGTTCTCACGTTGAGGGGCATTTTGGAAACTCTACAAAAGTCCGTTCAAAGTGGAAAAGTATCATCTAGAAGGATTTTTCGTTCCGAATCCAACGAATCCAGTTTCGTGGTAGTTCGAGTTTGGTTGGGGCACGAATTTGACCGTTTCATCTGATTGCACAGAATCATGCTGGAATGGGGATTTTTCTATCTTATCTAGGATTCAACCTTATCTTGTACATGGGAAGTGGAGTTCGTAAGGGACTTGTAATTCGAAGTTGCTCCTCTATAAAAAGACCCTCAAAAGGGAGGGATTGGTATCTGGTAGAGCTCAAGAGACCAGAAGAGCTTATTATAATCAGTTGAGTGGTTATTCAATAAAGTTCTCTTCCCCTGTATTTCTCTCTCTCTCTCCTTCGTGGTATTTTCTGGTGTCATGCTTCGCTGCATTATTATTGTTAGGCATGACCTAAGTCATAGAGACTAGGTTCCTACGCCAGGAAGGCTGATCGGTTATCTTCGGTAGATCGAGCCGCACGTTGTTGGGATTCGCTCTAAAATCCCTTCGTACATGACATTCTTTTTCTTCTTCTCCTTCCCTTTCTTCTTCTCCTTCTTCTCATTCCTCTTCTTCTTATTATTCTTCTCATTCTTCGTCTTCTTCTTCTCCCTCTTCTCCTTCCTCTTCTTCTTCTCCTTCTACTTCACCCACTTCTCCTTCCTCTTCTTCTTCTCCTTCTTCTCGCTCTTCTTCTTCTTCTTCTTGTGCTTCTTCTTCTTCTCCTCCATCTTCTTCCCCTTGTTCTTTCTCTTCTCCTTCTTCTTCGACTTCTTTTTTTCTCTTCCCCTTCTTCTCCGACTTCTTCTTATTCTTCTCCTTCTTCTTCTTCTTCTTCTTCTTTACCTTCATCATCATCTTCTTCTTCTTCTTCTCCTACCTCTTCTTCTTCTCCTCCTCCTCCTCCTCCTCCTCCTCCTCCTTCCTCTTCTTCTTCTCCTTCTTCTTCCTCTTCTTCTTCTCCTTCTTCTTCCTCTTGTTCCTTTTCCTCTAATTCTTCCACTTCTTTTTTTTCTTCTCCTTCTTCTTCCTTTCCGTCTTCTCCCACTTCTTCTTATTCTCCCTCTTCTCCTTCTTCTTCTTTTTCCTATTCTTTTTCTTCTACTTCTTCTTCTCCATCTACTTCCTCTTCCTCTTCTTCTTCTTGTTCTTTCACCTCCTCCTCTCCTCCCACTTCTTCCTATTCCTCATCTTCTCCTTCCTCTCCTTCTTCCCCATCTTCTTCTTCTTCTTCTTTGCCTCCTCCTCCTTCTTCCTCTTGTTCTTTTTCTTCTCTTTCTTCTTCCACTACTTGTTTTTCTTCTCCTGCTTCTCCAACTTCTTCTTTTTCTTCTTCTTCTCCTTCTTCATCTCCTCCATCATCATCATCATCATCATCTTCTTCTTGTAATACTCCAACCTCTTCTTCATCTTCTTCTCCTTCTTCTCCTTCTTCTTCTACTTCTCCTGTCTTAATCTTCTTCTTTTCTTCTCCTTCATCGTCTTCTTCTTCTTCTCATCCTTCGTCATCATCTTCAGCTTCTACTACTTCTACTTCTTCTTGTCCTCCTTTTTCTTCCTCTTCACCTTCTTCTCATTCCTCTTCTTCCACTTCTCATTATTCTCATTCTTCTACTTCTACTTCTCCCTCTTCTCCTTCCTCCCCTTCTTCTTCTCCTTCTTCTTCTTCTTCTCCCTCTTCTCTTGCTCTTCTTCTTCTTCGCCACCCACTTCATCTTCTTCTTCTCCTCCATCTTCTTCCCCTTGTTCATTCTCTTCCCCTTCTTCGACTTCTTGGTTTTCTTCTCCTTCATCATCATCTTCTTCTCCTTCATCTTCCCCTACCTCTTCTTTTTCTACTACTACTACTACTACTCCTTATTCTTCTCTTCTTCTCCTTCTTCTCCGTCTTCTCCTTCTTCTTCTTCTTACTCTTCTTCTTCACCTCCTCCTCCTCCTCATCCTCCTCATCCTTCTCCCTAGTCTGCTCCTTCTCTCGCATCCCCATCTTCTTCCACTTCTTGTTTTTCTTCTTCCTTCTTCTTCTCCTTCTTCTTCCACTTCTTCTCTCTCTTCTCCTTCCACTTATTCTTTTTCTTCTCCTTCTCCTTCCACACTTTTTTTCTTTTCCTTCTTCCACATCTTCTTCTTCTCCTCCTTCCTCTTCTTCTTCTCCTTCTTCTTCTTTTCCCTCTTCTTCTTCTTCTCTTTCTTCACCTCCTCCTACTCCACCTCCTGATGCTTCTTCTTCTCTCCCTCTTCTCCTCCCCCTCCTTCTTCTTCTCCTTCTTTTTCTTCTTCTCCTCCTTTTCCTTCTTCTTCTTCTCCCTCTTCTTCTTCTTCTTCTCTTTCTTCACCTCCTCCTACTCCACCTCCTCATGCTTCTTCTTCTTCTCCCTCTTCTCCTCCTCCTCCTTCTTCTTCTCCTTCTTTTTCTTCTTCTCCTCCTTTTCCTTCTTCTTCTTCTGCTTCTTCTCCTCCTCCTCCTCCTCCTTCACCCCGGTCCGTTCCTTCTTCTTCTTCTCCATCTTCTTCTTCTCCTCCATCATCATCATCTTTTTCTTCTTCTCCTTCTTCTTCTTCTTGTACAACTTCTTCCTCCTCTTCATCTTCTTCTCCTTCTTCTTCTTCTTCTCCTTCTTCTCCTACTTCTGCTATCCTAATCTTCTTATTCTTCTCCTTCATCATCTTCTTCTTCCTCTCATCCTTCCTCATCATCCTCATCTTCTTCTCCTTCTCTTTCTTCTTCTTCTCCTTCTTTTTCTTCTTCTTCTCACTCTTCTCATTCTTCTTCTTCTTCTTCTCCCTCTTCTCCTTCCACTTCTTCTTCTCCAACTTCTTCTCCCTCTTCTTCTTCTTCTTCTTCTTGCTCTTCTTCTTCTTCTCCACCATCTTCGTCTTCTTCTTCTCCTCCATCTTCTTCCCCTTGTTATTTCTCTTCTCCTTCTTCTTCGACTTCTTGTTTTTCTTCTTCCCCTTCTTCTCCAACATCTTCTTGTTCTTCTCCTTCTTCTTCTTCTCCTTCTTTTTCTTCTTCTTCTCCTTCTTCTTGTTCCTCTTCTTCTTCTTCTCATTCTTCTCATTCTTCTTCTCCCTCTTCTCTTTCCTCTTCTTCTTCTCCAACTTCTTCTCCCTCTTCTTGTTCTTCTTCTTGCTCTTCTTCTTCTTCTCCACCATCTTCATCATCTTCTTCTCCTCCATCTTCTTCCCCTTGTTATTTCTCTTCTTCTTCTTCTTCGCTTCTTGTTTTTCTTCTCCTACCTCTTCTTCTTCTTCTTCTCTTTCTTCCCTCCTCCTCCTGCACCTCCTCATCCATCTTCTTCTTCTCCTTCTTCTTCTTCTTCTTCTGCCCCTCCTCCTCCTCCTTCTCCCTCTCCTCCTCCTTCTCTCTGGTCTGTTCCTTCTTCTTCTTCTCCATCTTATTCGTCTTCTCCTCCTCCTCCTTCTTCTCCTTCTTCTTGTCACGACTCCTCAAATCGGGGCTGGACCAGACGCGGGTCAAGGTATAAACCAGATCGAATCGCTGGATAGGTTAGAGGTCTGAGTACTACCCAAGAGCATGGGGCGGGGGGCACGTGCTCCAAGGCATGTATGGCAAGAATACATGCTGGCTCATCATTAGGAGGAAAGCTGCTGCAACGAGTCTGATTCAGTGTTGTGGTTTTATCTCGAAACATGGACTGAATCTGGAAAATTGGGATGCATGAAAATGTGTGCCACTAATGGAGGTACGTGGCATATGTCTCCAGAAGGCAAGGGACACATTTTCATAACTGAAAGATGTATGGTTAGAAAACGTGGCTGTAACGCTGTTCCACGCGTTCTCACGTTGAGGGGCATTTCGGAAACTCTACAGAAGTTCGTTCAAAGTGGAAAAGTATCATCTAGAAGCATTTTTCGTTCCGAATCCAACGAATCCAGTTTCGTGGTAGTCTGAATTTCGTGACCCTATTTATAATATTAGTAAAGTCCTCTCTTTCACTATTTTAGTTGAATTCCTCTCTTAAGTAGGTCTAAGTATCCTAAAAAAAATGATTAATATAAAAAAATATGAAAAAGCTAAAATTTAGAAGTATTCTAAGAAAAATAAAATTTTTGAGAAAGTAGATCTCAACTTCTAAATCAATTTTATCTTTTATCGCTCCGCCTGATTCATCTCGGATAGAAAGTTACGCCAAATCAAAGTTTTACCTAAAAAAAACTTTTAATTTAACCAGCTTATTTTAAGCCCCAAAAAATAAAATTAAAGGAACTACTCTCTTTTTTTTTTTGATAAAAACGGCATTTCATATAGCTCTAACTTGAGTACATCCAGCCATATCAAAGGAAAGTAAAGCATACAGGGAAGGAGGAATATCTCCTATAGATGTCCAAGTGACCTCTCCAGAATGCCGGGCAACAAAAGAGGCAACCCAGTCTGCTGCACTGTTTGCCTCTCGGAAAACATGTAACGCCCGGAAATCACTCGCCTCCTGCGCCAATCTCCGAATCTCACTAATCAGAGGGTGCCCATCACCATATGTGTCCACTCCCCGAATCCACTCTATCACCACAGAGGAGTCCCCCTCAAGGCATATATGCTCAGCACGAAGTACTCGCCTCGCATAGGATATCCCCTCCCAGGCTGCCCGCAGCTCCGCACCGACAACGGTGAGTCCCGGCGCACAGCGGCCACCAGCAGCTATCAGACCACCCAGATGGTCTCTGATGATAAAACCAACTCCTCCAAACACCCCGTCCACCGACATACTACCATCAAAATTCACTTTGAGATGACCAAGGGGTGGGGGTACCCAAGAAACTAGGGCGAACCTGGGCGCTGTGACAGCGGAAAGAGTACCCCAGGTGTCCCTGGCCATCTCAGAAGGAGACCTAACGATAGTAGTGGTAGCCTCTCTGGCAAGCCGCATAGCTCTGTCCACCACCACCCTCGGGGGTAACCGTCTACCCTCAAAGATACCAGCATTCCTGTCCAACCAAATAGAATGGGCCAAATAAGCCCACTGGATCCCGGCCTCAACAGTACTAGGCCTCCGCATGAAAACTCTCAGCCAATGAATCCAATCCTGTGTCGACTCGACTGAGTATGGCAGCAAAGATGGTGATCGGCTCCAGATTCCCCTAGCTCTGGGGCACTGCAGGATCACATGATCAATCGTCTCCACAGTCTCCGTGCACTCCTCACAACACTGAGTAATCCTCACCCCATGCCGTGCTAACACACTCCTGGTCGGTAGGCAACCCCATGCCACCTTCCATATGAAGAGCGCAACATGCGGGTGAATCCGCATCCTCCAGATCCATCCTCCATCTATCTGTCGGGCTGGCTCTCGGCTCAACAACATGGAAATATCCCTGGCTCGCACCTGCGATCGCCCTGTCGGCATCCAGACTAGTCTATCCGACCCCTCCTGAGCAGGAATAGATAGAGCCAAGATCATCTCTGCCAACTGCTCCCCAAAAGCCTCTCTAATCAGCTCAACCCTCCAGCGCCCCCCTCCGGGCTCCATCAAATCTCTGACCCTGAGACCGACTAACCTCGACGAATCCACCATGACCGGTAGTCTACTCATAGGCTGCTCCGTCACCCAACGATCCTCTAACACATCAACGGATCGCCCATCACCAATAGCCCATCTAATCGCAGGAAGCACCAACTCTGCTCTAGCGCAAATCTCCCTCCAGATCGGTGAGTGGCGACGCCCCGTACGGGCCCCAGGCACCAGACCACCATACTTGGCCCTCATCAATGAGGCCCACATGCTATCAGGCTCTAGCACAACTCTAGCGGCGTGCCGTGCCGCTAAGACCTCCCGTCTCGCCAACAAGGACTGCAACCCCAAACCACCAAATCTCGTTGGCTGACATACCACCTCCCATGCCATGAGATGGATGCCCCTTCCGCCTCCGTTCCTCCCCCAAATAAAGTTTCTGAAGATCTGCTCAATATTCCTCACTGTAGCCACCGGAATAAAAGAGGTAGATAATAGGTAAATCGGGATCGAGGAGAGAACTGACCGTACCAAGATAATCCTGCCCATCATAGAAAGTGAATGTATCTGCCACCCCTCCAACCTGTGCCTGATACTGATCTCCAGGGAAGAGCAATCACTGCTACGTAGACGCTGCCCTGAGATCGGCACTCCCAAATACCTCAACATACCCTCCTGCTCTCCCACCCCCAAAATCTCCAGAATGAAGGTCTTCACATCCGGTTTGGTCTTCGGGCTAAAGCAAACTGCTGACTTGGATGAATTGACCCGTTGACCAGACATAGAGCAATAATCCCAAAAAATCTTCCATACAATCCGGCACAGGCCTGTAAACCTCACTACTCTTTGGATCTCAGAAAACTACCTAATTTCAAAAAAAAAGTCATATCAATCGGATATCTATATAAAGTTATAGCCTTCGAAAATTTGAATACGACTTGACTTTTTAATATGTGAATTTTGTTCTTGGATTCTTTCCATCCCTACATTTAGTAGTCAAAATAATTTAAATTGTGCACCTCCCGGATTGGACCATATCATGGAAGTGGTATATTGACCAATTTCTTCTCCCATTTGATTCTTCCGTCGTTCAATAATCTGTTAATGAAATCCACTGATTCGCGGCAATTCGTATTTTAATTTAGAAAACTACCCAATAAATCGTCTTCCATCTAGGGGTAAGTATGATACTTTCGAGGCGGCGAGCACACCACAATGAAACGCAGGCGCTGACTCACCGACAAGTAAGAGACCACGACTCGTTCGCATGAGAGTCTTCTACACGGGACCGTGGGAGCCCTGTAGGATTTGGAGTCCAGCCCCAATATCCGACACAAAGGTAAAGGTAAGAAAACTTGCCAAATTTCTGCATCTCTTTCGTTCACTCTTCTTCTCCATTCTTCTACTCACTGAGCAGCTCCGCTTCAAACGCCTTCCTTCCCCCAACCGAAGGGGAGAGATATCACCCCAAGATGCCGGCAATAGCATCATCAAGAAATCCCGCTCATCCATTCCCCTTTATATTCTTCCAACTCCTAGTATTGCAGGCGTTAGCGCCCGCCGGAGCCCACCGGAGCCCTTCCTCCTACGCGTCGTCGGCCCTGACAGAGTGGCGATCCGCCCACGCTTCCTACTACGCCGCCTTCGACCCCCGCGACACCGTCGGTCCGTCCCCAAATCCCACAATTCCGATGCCCTAGATCTACAAACAAAGTTCCGATCGATCGAATAAATCTCGCCCTCATTTCAATTTTTTTTTGTTTTCTTTTCCTTTCTGAATGTGTGTTTCACAGGAGGTGCTTGTGGATATGGGGATCTGGGGAAGAGCGGGTACGGGATGGCGACGGCGGGGCTGGGCGAGGCTTTGTTCGCCAAGGGGGAGGCGTGCGGAGGGTGCTACGAGGTGCGGTGCGTGGAGGAGCTGCGGTATTGCCTCCCGGGGACGTCCATCGTGGTGACGGCGACCAACTTCTGCGCCCCCAACTACGGCCTTCCCTCCGACGCCGGCGGGATCTGCAACCCCCCCAACCATCACTTCCTCATGCCCATCGAGGCCTTCGAGAAGATCGCCATCTGGAAGGCCGGCGTCATGCCCATCCAATATCGCCGGTAAGTCGCCGGCAACCACCTCATTTTCTCCTCTTTCTGCTAATTTTTTTTAGTTATGCTCCAAATTCGATTACCGATTCGAATTCGATTCGACCGGAGGGTGAATTTGTTATCTTGGTAAATAGGAAGGGCGTTTTTAGGGTGGAGACTCGGCATGGGTGGACGGTGGAAGGCTCAGAAACGGCCATTTTGCTAGTCCGAGAGTATAGATAGTAATAAGTCTCAGTTCCGGATGCGCTCATAGAAACGACTATTAGGGTGAAGGATGGTGAATTAAGTTCAAATCTCCACGGTACAAATCTCTAAAGCAAAAAAAATATTCTTTACGAAAAAAAAGGAGAAATGCTAAAGTAACTCTGACTTATTAGTACTTTTAAACATTAGATATTTTGAAAATATAAACGGAGAGATGTATCGATTGGAGTGATGTTTTAGCTAGACCACGGCCTTCGTAGAAACACCGCAGGATTTGACGTCTTCGTTACATTGTTGGATGCAGCTCAGCTGTCTCGCGTCCGATAGCACACATGCTGTCTGCTGATTAGTCCTCTCTTAATTGGTTGAATTGGAAGGCCCCACCACCACAGGAATTTGTGGCTCCTCAGAACTCGTGGGCTTAGGATTAGAATTGCTTGTTGCCGGGCCTGGGGATAGGGCACTCATTAATCATTGCAGACCTCTGGTGTAGCTGTTTGCTGGTTGTCCTAACCAGTGGAAGACAGCTGACCTGTTGAGCAAGGCAGCCCATTGTCGCCCATCAAACCTCTATTGGGTTCTGTTTACCTACCGTTAAACGGGAAGTCACAGGCAAGCTTCTAGAGGATTTTGTTGCCGCTTAAAATCCGATCCGACAAACGAATGAGCTGATGGATGAGCTACTCGCTCGATTAGATTAGAGGAGCATAGCATAAAAAACGATACTGGAGTTAATCTATAACTATAGGAAATGATAGGAGGTCGTTGGAATGTGTTCGGTTTGAAATTCTTCGATGCTTAAGTCAGGTAGAGTTTTGAGAGAATAAAAATGTTGAAAGAGAGATATAAATATGAGAGTATGATATTCAATTTTTTTTCACACATGAAGGGTCCCTGTGTTTAGTATTTATAGAGAAAATGGTACGAATCTGTATGGTTAGGATCACACAATTCGCAGATGACTAGTTCAGCTCTTTCCATCTTTGCTGATCGGACAGTTAGGATATTTCTTTTCAGATGCAATATTTTTATCTCTGCTGATTGGAGCAGTTAGGATATTTCTTTTTAGATGCATGGTGATTGGATTTTTTCTTATTTGCTGGTTTGTTACGATATTCCTTTTCGGGTACGTTAAGATTGTACTGAGTTGTAATCAATCATGCTGATTGTTTGGATATTGGATTGGTAATTGATTTTTTCTAGACACGTGTTGTTGTCTATTTGGTGGGTTGAGCTGTTAGGCAACATCTTAGAGATAGTAAATTCGAGCCATATCACTTTCTCTCTTTTCTAAGAACTTATGCCCTACAGCAGGTGCACCAAATTGGCCATGCACCAGCACGCTAATAGAATTTTGCTTTATAGTCAGATGCATTACGTTAATATAAGTTAAAAGGAGAAGAGAGACGAGTGCTCTGCCTGCTTTCTTTTCTCTAATGGGAAAACCCTAGCTGCCTCTACCTTCTCCACTGAGATTGATGAGCTAGTCCCAATCGCCCTCCTCTTTTAGGAAGAAGGTGGTGGTATGGAGGGTGTTAGCGACCATGGTAAGGTTGAGCTAGGTGATAAAATAGGCTTTTGTGATCATCTTAACATTGCCGAAGGCGGAAAAATTCAGGTGGCAAGCAATGAAGTTAAGGTCTTAGCGCTTGGCAAGGGGGCCTCGAGGTCGAAGTGGAGGACATAGCGGTTGGTGGAATGGTCTCGCAAGGAGGGCGCACTTGAGGGAGGGGTCGTTGCCAATGGAATCGGAGACGAGGAAGGTGAGGCAGCACAAAGCGCACTTAAGGGAGGGGTCGTTGCCAATGGAACTGCAATCGAGGAAGGTGAGGCAAGGCGACGGGGTGAGGACGGAGGATTGGGGGAGGTTCGGAGCTTGGACTCGACGAAGCTGCATGTAGAATGTAGCGAAGGGGTTGGAGGTTGAGGGGGAGGAGAGGAAGGAGGAACGGAGGAGGAAGAGGGGGAGCAGGGCATTGGGGTAGGAGAGAGTTATCAGGATTTGGAGGGAGATGGTGGAGCTGATCGCTAGAGGCGCAATCCACTTCCTCTCCATGCTCACTACGCAGTGCATCTGGCCACGTGGCAAAATCACATTAATGTGGCACACTGCTAACATGGTGCAGGGTATAATTTGTCCTTTTTTTTTCCTTCTCTTCTAGCAAAAGAGAAATTATTTTCTATACTACATGCACTATATGGCCGTACTGGCTTTAGCTTCTATCAGACCCATTCATGGGCCTTATTCATTAATCACAGTGCTCGTTCATCAAGCATATCTCGGTGCATTACTATAGGAATGAGCAGTTGTGATTAGTTGCGTGCAAAGCTATGTGGGTGCAAACAATGTAGGGAATAACTTCTGGTGGTAAAGTTAGTTGAAGTTAATAATGTTAGCGGACTTACCATAACTAGTGGTTCTCAAGATGAACCTTTTTTAACTCCACCATCGGGGATGGAATTTTTTAATGAGGGCTCGGACCCTGCTGGCATTAGCTTTGATTCGTTGGTGGCAAAGTATTGGATCCACGATTTCGACCTTGTCCGTCTGGGATATAGACTCTTGCCAAGGCAGGTTGGGATTGCGACGGCTCGGGAACCTGAGGAGTGGTTCATCAACTGAACCTGTGATGGCCGTGTGAGGTTCGTCCAATCATGACCCTCGTGTCTTGGACAGCCGTGATTATAAAAAAAAAAAAAAAAAAAAAAAGCTTTCCGATTGACATGCGAACTTCGCATCCAGAAGTCAAGGCGTACAATTATCCCCTCCTGATTTTTTCCTTAAAAAAAATTCTATTTATGAGTCTAAAATGGGTTACTACAGGGTCAAGTGCATCAGGGAAGGAGGCGTCCGATTCGCGATGGAGGGTCGGGGGTTCTTCATCAACGTGCTGATCAGCAATGTGGCCGGTGCTGGAGACGTGACGGCGGTGAAGGTGAAAGGGACGATGATTGGATGGCTGCCCATGTTCCGGAACTGGGGTCAGAACTGGCACATCAGCGCCGACCTCAAGGGGCAGGCCCTCTCGTTCGAGCTCACCACCAGCGACAGCGTCACTCTCACCTCCTACAACGTCGCTCCCAAGGACTGGGCCTTTGGCCAGACCTATGTTGGCAAACAATTCCCCTTCTAATTATAATTACTACCCTCCCTTTTATGCTTACAACAATTTTGTTGCTTGCTACTATTTGTGTATTATTATCATGCAAATTGTGTCCATGAAAGCAGGAAATTAACCCCAAAAGCCCAAAGAAAATGGGTGGAGGAAAGTTTATATTCTGTCTTCGTCCGGATGGTGATTGGGTGCTTGTGAAAGTTCCCGGCCCAACCTTTTTTCCCCTCCCTCTTTTTCAAATCCTGATGGTGGATGCATGGGTGGTGCTGCTTTTAACGTGGGAATTACTTTACTTCCTTTGTCTACCCGCTAAGGTCCAAGGATGTCACTCTTTTTGGTTCATCCGAACTCCATTGTTCAAACATGGTATTTTTTCGTTATTAGGAAAACTTCTGCGTTTGATTTTGGTGTCATAGCATGATGATCTCCTGGATCTCCTATTTTATAAGGCTGGACGAATGATGCAAAATGCCATCCAACAGGGATGGTTTTATTGTCCAATCAGTGGACCCTATCATCCAATTATGCAAAATAATGAGTCTAAACGATCACTCCACTCGAAGGGGGGGAACTAACCAATCCTTCCACTGGATGTCAGTGCCTGCTCTGTAGCTACGATATGACGAACAAGCTAACTTGAAAGATAATCTATCACTCATTCATCATCAATATCTTAATTTCACACGTAATAATTGATTCCACATATTTTATTGGTTTCAAAGAAATAATTACATGGATTATTTATTATCATTTTGCAAAAGATGAAAATATACAGACATCTAGAAATCTATTTGCATATATAGTCTTATCTTTTTTCTTTCCCCCACATGTATATCC
The DNA here is from genome assembly GCF_009389715.1 of Phoenix dactylifera. NCBI lineage: Eukaryota > Viridiplantae > Streptophyta > Magnoliopsida > Arecales > Arecaceae > Phoenix > Phoenix dactylifera. The sequence goes on from NW_024068321.1 coordinate 29,509, forward strand.
TTAAGAGCTTACCATTTACATGCATACATACCTTCTAAATTGTCTTTTGTTGCGGATATATTAGCCCTGCTATGAAAACATTCCTACCCAAAAGATTACCACTACACAATACTAAAATCAACATTAATGATTTTTTTAAAGATCATTTATGTCAAAAATGAAAATGATACTAGAATTTTTAATTTAATCATTATTTCAGTATTTGGGTAAATCAGATGAAAGGGCACAAGTATTGATGGACATGTGAATGGTCTAACAAGCTGCACAATGGAATAATATGAATAGCAAGAAATAGGATGCTCTTGTTTGATAAATTAGTATGAATACATAGTTGCATTTATATTAATGTTTGCACTGTATTCTTCAAGGTTCTGTCTTATTGAAAGCTCATGAGTCATTAAAAAACCCATTAGTTCTTCCAGTAAGAGAGAGTTAAGATCTTTGGCTTCTTGGATGGTAGTGACCTTTGCTTCCCATACTTTAGGAAGAGACCTAAGGATTTTTCGAACAAGATCACTGTTAGAATTAGATCTACCAAAGCTTTTCAAGCCGTTTATAATATCAGTGAATCTAGTAAACATTTCAGTTATAGAATCACTATTTTCCATTTTAAATAGTTCATACTTATGCACAAGCATACTGATTTTAGGTTCTTTAACCTGGTTAGTGCCTTCATGAGTAACTTCCAGCCTATCCCAGATTTCTTTAGCAGTCATGCAAATAGATATATGATTAAATTCATTTGCATCTAAAGAACAGTAAAGAATATTCATGGCGTTTGCATTCAGCTAAGCCATCCTTTTATCATGGTCATCCCATTCAATTTCAGGTTTGAATAAGGTGATGCCATCAATAATCTTAGTTGGTGTATGAGATCCATTGACAATAACAGTCCATAAATCATAGTCAAGTGCTTGAATGAAAATACGCATACGTGCTTTCCAATAAGTAAAGTTTGTTCCATTAAAAAGAGGTAGTCTGTTAGTAGATTGCCCTTCGGCAATAGAAGATCCCAAAGAGGCTGCCATGACCTTTAACTCTTAATTGTTAGATCAATAAGTGGCAATGAGTACCAGGCTCTGATACCACTTGTTGTCCAGAGGTGCAGCCCAAAGGGGGGTGAATTGGGTCTTTTAAAAAATAATAAACTAAATGACTTATGAAACCACTAAAATACTTTTGCAAACTCAGAGATCTAGCAGCGGAATTAAAGCAGCACAAATAATGCAATAAGTAAGGTGATAAAAACAGTAAGAAGAATGCGGTAGAGAGAGAGAAGCCACACACAAACACAGAGATTTATAGTGGTTCGGTGCACTCTCAGCACCTACATCCACTCTTCAAGCCAAGCTTGAGACTTTACTATAATCTAGCAGATTACAGCCTGATTGTTTTTCGGGCTCACAATCAGAAACCAAGTTGGTTTTCCCAAGCAACCAATCGAGAACCTATCACCATTTGTTTTTTCGGGCTCACAAATAACCTAGTTGGTTTTTCCAGGCTCACAAACAACCCAGTTGGTTTTCAGATAAACCAACCAAAAACTTTTTTCTTGTTTAATTCTCCCGATTCAGCAACTTCCAATTAAGACTTGGAAGTGCCTTTACAAGTTTCAGATGATGAAACTGTTATAGCAACAAGTAATCCAAATAAATGATTATTGTAACTAGAAAACTAAAGCTTTAGAAAATATAGAATGAATCAATAGAAGCAATGCTGAAGCCGATGAAGAGGTTGGTTGTTGATGAGAATCCCAATGCCTCACCAACTCTTCTTGACGCAATGGATGAGAAGCTTTGACTGATTTCCTCACAGAAGCAAGTTTGTGAAGAATGCCGGTGAGGATGATGAACTTTTTGTTGTGGCTTTTTCCTTCTCTTTTTTCTACTTCTTGTGGAAACTTCTTTTCTTGATTGAATGTATCTCTCCCTTGTTATCTTTTCTTTCTGAGGTTCCCTTGAATTTATAGACAAGTTCTTCAGAAGGATTCAAATTCCTTTCTTGCCGTTCTGATAGAAATCTTTTCCGTTACAGAAAAGGATAAAATTTGTTACAAGGTTTTCGTTGTGGTGCCAGCTGTACAGGGGTCAACTCATGCAGTCCAAAGGTCGACTCATATTTATCCTGGGTCGGCACTTCAATATATTGAGACGGCTCTTGCTGCTGTAACTTTATAGGGTCGACTCTTTAAACTTAAGGGTCGACTCATCTTCTTCAGGGGTTGCCTCTTCAAACAAAAGGGTCGACTCATCAAATAATCTTTCTGACCAATGCGAGGGTCAACTCATCAATGTCGGGGGTCGACTCATTAGAAGCAAGGGTCGACTTATTAAACAATCTTTCTGACCAACGCTGAGACTGAGCTGGGGTCGACTCTTCAAACATAAGGGTCGACTCTTTAATGTCGGGAGTCGACTCATTAGAGGCAAGGGTCGACTCATTAAATCTTGTCTCAGGCGGTAAAAGTCCTTTGTTTAATTTAAACTACACAAGGATCGACTCACGTCTTGCGGGGGTCGACTCATTGATTGTGCCACTTGAAGAAAACATGCCAGAGTCGACTCAAACTTGTCCTTTTTGCTCAGGGATCGACTCAAGTGTCTCAGATAGAGTTCTTTAGACTTTTTCTTTGATCTTCATGGACTGGATTAAGGTCATTTTCTGTTTAGAATATATCAAATAAAGTGTTTATGAAGTGTTAAGGATAAAGATTTTGCGGTGCTTCATTTCTTCTGATTTTTCTTGACTTATAGATCTTCACAATCAAGCCAACATCATTAGTACATAACATCAACTCAAGTATTTTGTAATCATCAAAATTCATCCTTTAGGGTTGACAGAAAGTTAGGCAAAGATTCTCTGAAAACTAAATCAATTGCGTGTTGGATATCACGCATCGGAGGAAGTGCATCTGGAAGATCGTCAGGGACTACAGAATGAAACTCCTCTAGAATGGGAACTAATATAGGAGAATGCTCAATGTTGGACTCCACATTGATATCTTTAGCCACAAGTGCCAATACAGGTGACTAGCTCTCGATATCTTTCACTACCTCTTTCAAAGTAGTGATGTGAAGTGGTTTGGTTGTATTTAGGTCAATAGTTTTTCTTTGAAAATCATTCTGGACAAATTCTAATAGGTGGATTCGTCTTCAAAGTCTTCTACATAATCTTCTATATTTGGTTCATTGTCTTCTTCGATATATTCGGCCTCTTGGTTTCCAACTTTTGGTTCAGTAATCAGATAGATCTTAGTGGAACATTGGGATGCTATGTGGCCGAATTGTTGACACCTAGAACATTGGATTTGGTTCCTAGGGGTATGGGGAATGACTATAGGTGGTGCGGCCAAACCGATTTCAGGCTGGGCTGCAATGGGGGTTGGCAGTTTAAGGGTCCTAAAGTTTCGCATGAACTCACGGACCTCTTGTTTGATTTCTTTCCTTTTAGCTCGTATGACAGCGAACTGATTTTTGAGAAATTTCAGAAGTTTGGAATCCATGGTAGCTAAAGGGGTTTTAGATTAAGTGAAATGGTACTCCCTACCGCTACGGGTTGGCATGCAATGACAACACTAGATGATGATGTGAAATACAATGTCACTAATGAAATCCTGATAAATATGATGCAGAACAACCTATCAATGCAACCTAATATGATTTTCGAGATCAGCAAGCTTTCACAAAGTAACTTAAAATTTAAATATTGCTGATTTTTACTTTAGTTATTTTGGAGTTAAGGTATGAGATTAATCAAGTTAAGAAAATAGGTTGCAAACAAATTTTATAGTTGTTCGGATCCTAAAATAAATTGTTCATTGACGTTGTGAAACATCCTATTGCTAGGGTGTGCTAATTTAATAAACAATAGATTTAATGGTTAATAGGACGGGTTCAGAGGTAAGAGGTTCAATGTTCTACATTTGACAGAAATGTAAGTTTGCAAGAATGTGGCGATCATGCAAGAGACTAGAACATAATTAAATGAACAAACTAGAAAAAGTAGAAACCTTGTTACCTGTCGGAAAGTAGATGACATAGTCCTTCTTTCTTGAATTCTCAAACAATAAAAAAGATGATGGACGTAGCGCAGACGAATCAATGGGCTGATTGCTGAATTTGGACTGATGCACAGTTGAGATGGACGCTAAAGAGGGATGAATGGCTGGAGGATGAAGCCGTGGAGGAGGGGTGTTGCCTAGGCCGATGTGCTAATGTCCTGATAGGTGGTGGTTCCCAAAAAAAAAGGGAAGGGGGGCTGTAGAGAGAGGGGCCTAGTGGGCCTAAATGGGCGCCGGGGGTGCTGCAAGGTCCTGGGGTCGGCCCGTCTGGGCTTGGGGGCCTAGGGTCGATGGACGTGGAGCCTGATGAAACCCCCGTGGAGTCGGCCCATGGCTGTTTGAGGGGAAAAGGGGTTTAGTTCGGGAGGAGGGAAGGAAAGGGAGAGATGGGTGGGGTGGTGCGGTGGTTTTGATGCTGACCGATCGAGGGAAGGAAGAAAAGGAGGAGGGGGTGTCGGACGGCGAAGGAGGTGGGGAAGGCGGCGGAACTGGGGGTTTTGCATCCCCAAGGGCTCGGAGCTGGGCGGGTGGCTCGGTGGCGGAGCTTCACGGCGGCTCCGGGAGCGGCAAGGGGGAAGGTGGATGCGGTGAAGGCGGCGACGGGGAGGAGGGGCAGCGGCGGAGCTCGGGTGCCGATGGGAAGGCGAAGGTGGCAAGGCGAAGTGGCGCTACGGACGCGGCGAGCGGCGGCGGTGGCGTCACGGATGAAGAAGAAGATGAACAGGTATGCTTTTTTTTTTTCAACCCGACTAGATTCGCCTAGGGTTTTGAGGGGAAGGCTACCTGCCCCGTGGCGGTGGCCGAATTTTGCGGCGACGGAGAGGGGCGGTGGCATTCCTCCTTCGGCTCCGGCTACAGATGGCGGCAATAGGGATGCGGCCGATGGGCTTCCGGTGGCGAACCAGCGGTGCCCGGTGGCGAACCAGCGGTGAGGCGGCACTGCGGAAGGAGGTGGCGACAGTGGTGGTGCTGCTGCGACCGGTAGAGGGAAAAATGGAGTGGTGGCTGCGGGCGGGCGGAGGGGACGATGAACAGGTTCTTTCCTTCTTTTTTTTTGTTGCTTCCCGCTATGAGGCCTGATCCCCACGAGACGGCCATGGAGAAAGAACGGGGGAAATCGGGACCCCTTCTCGGCTGAGGAAGAAGTCTGAGCCCTCATGTGAAAGCAATGCCATGGCAGCTAGAAAATTTTGAAACATGGCTCTGGTAAGCTGGATCGGGGCTTTGGCAGCAGAGGCAAAGTTGTGGCTCTGATACCAAGCTTATGGCGGATCACTGCAGGGAGGAGAGGAAAGGAGGAGAAAGAAGAGAAGGAGAGAAGGAGAAGAGAAGAAGAGAAGAAAGGAGGCTAGGATTTTATTTAATTATTCAATTCCCTAATTCATGAGGAAGGTGGCCCTTATATAGGTCTTACATTATGAATGGACCAAGTCAAACAATTAACAACTAACCAAACTTGAACCTTTCAATTAATTGACTTAGCTAATTAATTAATTACATACCAATTTAAATCTGACTAACATTAGAGCATTAAACCAATTGATCACACCCAAAATTGGACATTTATAATTAGGTCTTACATTGATCAATTGATCCAATCACTTAACTCAATAACCAAATCGACTCCAAATTAACGAAAACACAACCAAATCAACTCAAACGAAAGCAACTAATAAGACAATAAAAGAAACATGACGCAGACTCGAATGAACCCGATCTGGGCCTAATTCAATCTAGTGGCTCAGGATTCTCTCGTAGCCATAATGTCATCCCCTGGTGCGGGCGTGAGCGAGTGGCTCTGATGGCTCAATCGTCTAAACGAATAGCTCTGATGTCCCCATCAGGCAACCTTACCAATTGGTTATTTCAAATTCTTTTTTGGCAGCATTAAGGTAAAGGGTTCTTTTCTGGCAACATTAAGGTGAAAGGCTCAGCTCATTCTAGGATTTGGTGATCAACTCACAAGGAATCCATATATTGACCATAGATGAGGTTTCTTGTGGATATCCATTGAAGGATGAGAATGGAGGTTCCCCATCCAATCTAGAAATTGAGTTATAAATGAATAAAGTGATATTGGAAGTAGTAATAATTCGGATGGAATAGATTCATTCATTGCTTTTGAACAAAAGGCCATGCATGGTTTTCTTTGTCAAAGTTATAATGCAAAAAGGAGTTTATAAATTTCTGGCTATGTCGTTAGTGTAATCCCATTCACGTTGTAAATGTTCAGCCAGTGCATCAACCTCGCTCGTCTTGGCAAGATGGGTAGGAAATCGAGACATCTAGTCTTGGAGCCGAGCTTGTGCTTCTAAAAGGGCTTGGAGTTTTACATCATATGCTCTCGTCTTTAGCCAAGTTCACCTCCAGCTTTTTCAGCCTAAAGATAAGACATTAGTTACCAGAATAGCTAGACATGGAGGTGAGATGTGGACTATTATTAAGAGTGAGCAATTATTATCTTGTAGCATAAATAGATGGATTTGTTCTCTATAAAGAACCTTTCGACATCCAACATATCTTTGAATTATATTTTATCTTAGTTTTAGTTTATTGCATTTATTTTCTAGTAGTATCTTAGTAATAGTCATAACTTAGTTTCTCAAATAGTGGTGTGATGGTAGCCAAAGTCCTTGAAGCTCAAGGCATCTAGACCAATATTACTCTCATATCCTCCCTATGATCATCATCTTTCCAGATGCTCTAACGCCAGTGGCACGCCTTTGGACTTATCTACATCTTGCCATCAGACTTGTGCCAACAATCTCTATGGCATGCATGTCTTCCTAGATGGCACATGAGAAGCCTTTGTAGAAATAAGTTATTTGACATACCTAGTGGGATAAATGCATAGTTATTATGATATTGCTAAGGAGATGATAGATACTTGTCAGGTGATGGTGATATATCTACCAGCAGATCTTCTTCGGGAGATGGTCATACCAATTTAGTCCTATCTAGAGAAAATTAGGCACCGCTTGTTGAAGTTGTTCTCATTTGAAGCGGCTATCATATTATACCTACTTATGGAGTGCAACTAGGTAGCTCTAAAGGTGATAACAGAATAAGTGGAAAAGCTTATCAAAAACTCCAACCACAGCATGCCGCGATGCAGACTATGGTGAACTTCGCTAATTAAAAAGTTGAAGAAGGTAAATCAGCTAGTCAGTTGTTGGCGCATGATGTTGCAAGATCTTTAAACGCGATAGTTTTTTATCGGCTAGTCAAGGAAATGAGACTGAAAACTATTTGGTGTTCTCAAGAATCATTAGCCGAGATGACAAAAATATATACAAGAGGTCACGTTGGACTGAAGAAGGGGTGCTCGCTTCAATCATGGACATAAGCCATCCCTTGGTGGACTGGGAGTAGCATGGTATCCTTAGGGTGACAAAGGTTGGGGGGCATCCATGTTGAAGGAAATAATTATGCCTTGCTTGGATATTATGCATGTTGAAGCTATATTCCAGGGGGCATTGTTGTTTTAGCTATTCGTGGAGATCCTACAAGGTATTGTGCCTAGTCATTTGAATAATTGAGGATCCTCATGTGGATTATGGATAATATGGATCTTAGTGCCACACAAAAGGTTTGCTGGAAGATCGAAAAAGTGATAAATTTGGTTTGAGAGTAAGATGAATGGATAGTATTATATATCATCTAGTAAGAAGATATTTCACTAAGCTTCGGCTAAGAGGCCGATTCAAATAAATAATTGATGCAGGACAACTGCAGAAAGGAGAGGGAAAGGGAAAGAAGAGGAGGGGGAAGAAGAAGAGGAGGAGAAGAGGAGGGGGAAGAAGAAGACAAGGAGGCAAATTTTCATTCATCATTCATCAAAATCCTAAACATGAAGATGGACCCATATATATAGGGTCACAAAATAACAAATAAACCCCTACAAATAAAACAATTCCAAAAAGGTCCTAAAATAACAATATGCAAATAAACTCAATCAACATAAAATAAACCCAACTAAAATAAATCAATCCAAAATAAAATCAGGAGGCCTAAATCGGCTGGAACCCGCTGAGCTGGCTGGATCCTGTGGCGACCGGCTGACCTGGCACTAGTGTCCACACCAACTCTCCCCGGATGGAAAGAAGTCGACCTCGACGAAAGCGGCTCGGTAAAGCCCCGGTAATACTCCAACAAGTTCGGATCAATCGGCGGTATCTCCTCGTGCTGGATCCAAGTGTACCCGGACTTTGGTCGTCCACGCCAACGAACCAGAAAACGCTGGATGCCTCCATCACTGTCAAAAACTATTTGCTCGGCTAAAATAGAATCAATATACTCTTTTTGTGCTCGATGGAGGAGAAAAGGAAACGAAGATGGCATGGAGTCAATAATAGAATAAACATCGGGCGCAGGAGAGAGTGCAACAAAAAAGTCAACAGGGATTGCAACCAAATCTTTAATATTAAGAGTAAGGCTATGACCAAAATCAAATGAAAAGTCAATGGCATAGGCGTCAGTGCCATCCTTATGCAACACCCTGAACGGTCCAATACTAAGAGACTGCAATTCCTTAAGACGGATCATTAAGTAACCCCAAGGAAATCAGCTTGCATCTTATATTGAGCAGTACATGCATGAATGCCCTTATGGATTTCTTAATGCAACTTATGAATGTGTTGTGCAAATGTATATGCAGGCTCAGAAATCCTAACATCAGTTTCGATGGGTTGTACGAGGGTATATATAACTACACTCATGGTGGACTGGTCAGACTTACTATCTAACTATGCAAGCGAGCTATGTGTAGCGTGGGTGCATCCTAGGGTTCAGGGTTGTCATCACACTCTTCCTCAATATCCTGACTGTCATCGAAGTTTGGTTCATAGATTTGCTCCTCTAAGTCATCTGTGTCACCTCTCTGCTCTTGCTGAGCAATAACGAAAGATTTGTTAGCACATTGGGAGGCAACGTGACCAAAACCTTGGCATTTGTAACACCGAATTTTGGAATGTGGTTTAGGAGGCTTACCAAGAATTCTCTTGTCGTTAGTGTCTCGGCTTGGGACATGGGCAGTAGGAGGGGGCCTAGGAGTAGTGGACCCTACAGAAGGTTTGGGCCTTGAGGAATTAAGGCCCGTGGAAGAGCTCCGTGTGTCAGGGCGCCTTACAAATGTGTGTTTAGTGTTCCATCGGTTAAGGAAATCGTCTTAGTAGTTACGGGATAGGTATTTTTTTTTAAGTCTCTCTTTCATCTCAACCCAATTGATGCAAATAATGACATGACTACAAAGGAACCCGTTCAAGTTCCAACTGGGCCAGTTACAAGAGCACGAGCTAAAGTGTTCAAGGAGGCATTAAACGGGCTAGTTAAAGAAGTTTCAGCTCAAGCAAATTTGTGGAGGTCCATTGAAGGTGAGGAACATGTTCCACAAGGCTGGAATTCCATAATTCAAGCTGTGAAATAATCCAGAAGAAATCCTCAAAGATTGTAGCATAATTGGCGTGTTATTGAGGCTTAGTTTCCATCCTTGTGACGCGAACGAAGGGATTACAAAGCGAATCCCAACAACGTGCGGCTCGGTCTATCGAAGATAACCGATCAGCCTTCCTGGCGTGGGTACCTAGTCTCTATGACTTAGGTCACGCCTAACAACAATAATGCAGCGAAACACAACACCAGAAAATACCACGAAGGAGAAGAAGAAATGTAGGGGAAGAGAACTTTATTGAATAACCACTCAACTGATTACAATAAGCTCTCTTGGCCTCTCCAGCTCTACCGGATACCAATCCCTCCCCTTTGAGGGTCCTCTTATAGAGGAACAACCTCCAGCTACAAGTCCCTCACGAACTCCACTTCCCATGCACAAGATAAGGATGAATTCTAGATAAGATAGGAAAACCCCGATTCCCGCAGGATTCTGCGAAATCAGATAAAACAGCCAAGTTCGTGCCTCAAACGAACTCCGATTACCATGAAACTAGATTCGTTGGATTCAGGACGAAGAATCCTTCCAGATGGCATCTTTTCCACTTTGAACGGACTTCTGTAGAGTTTCCAAAATGCCCCTCAAAGTGAAAGCGCGTGGAAACAGCGTTTCAGCCACGTCTTCTAACCATACACGTTTTCAGTTATAAAAACGTGTTAAAACGTGTCCCTTGCCTTCTGGAGACTTATGCCACGTTCCTCCATCAGTGGCACACATTTTCATGCATCCCAATTTTCCGGATTCAGTCCATGCTTCGAGATAAGCCCACAACGCTGAATCAGTCTCGTTGCAGCAGCTTTCCTCCTAATGATGAACCAGCATGTATTCTCAACAATACACGCCTTGGAGCACGTGCCCACGGCCCCATGCTCTTGGGTATTCCACCTACATCTTGCACACGTTTCCCTAGGTGATCCTAGGGCCCAGATTTGGTCTCCAAGTTGCCAAAATCTCTAGAGAGCACCGTCAGACCTCGAACCCGTCCAGCGACCTGATCTGGGTTATACCTTGATCCGCGTCCGGTCCAGCCCCGATTCGAGGAGCCGTGACACCCTCCCCCACCTAAGCCGAAGTCGCCCCTGACGAGGCTAGGCGGTACTCGTTGATGATGTCTTCGAACTGCCATAGTTCGTCACCATATTCCCAGCTTACTTCTGAATCTGATAGTCCTTTCCATCGGACTAAGTATTGCACACGGTTACCCTTTTTCCTGTCCGCCTTGATTTCAGAAACCTTCTTGGTGTAATGAACTCGTACGGCCACTGGAGCTCGCCCGCTTCGAGCCCGAGAAGGGTCAGTTGTGTCCTCTTTGAATGGTTTCAACAAGGACACGTGGAACACCGGGTGCACTTTCAGCTTGGAAGGCAGCGACAATCGGTATGCTGTCTCTCCAATTCGATGTGTGATGATGAAGGGACCTTCATACCTCCTCACAAGTGCTTTGTGATAGCCCGACTTCAATTTCATGTGATGATAAAGCTTCACCAATACCCGATCACCAACCTGAAATTCAGCTGCCCGCTGCTTTATGTCAACCCACTTCTTCATCCGTTTGGTCGCCTTCCACAAGGAGACCTGAACCAAATCTGTATCCTCCTTCAGATCCCTCACGAACCTGTAGGCGGTCGGACTACGTCCCATGTAGTCTGCTGCGATACTTCCCGGAGTGTCTGGTTGCAGCCCTGTAATCACCTCGAATGGTGATTTACCTGTCGACTCCGATCGCTGTAAGTTGTAGCTGAATTGGGCTTGGTCCAAGAGTCGCACCCAATCCCGCTGGTTGGCACTCACATAGTGCCTCAAATACATCTCCAATAATGCATTGGTTCGCTTTGTTTGGCCATCGGTCTGAGGGTGGAAGGCCGTGGACATCTTCAACTCCGTTCCGAGCATCCGAAATAACTCCGTCCAGAACCTTCCCGTGAAGCGAGCATCACGATCAGAAACGATACTCCGCGGTATTCCCCAATATTTCACCACATATGTAAAGAACAACCGCGCCACGTCCTCTGCATGGCAAGTAGTAGGTGCTGCAATGAAGACTCCGTACTTCGAGAAGCGATCCACCACTACCATGATAGAGCTGTTCCCATCCGCCAGAGGTAGTCCTATGATGAAGTCCATGGAGACACTCTCCCACGGACGCTCTGGTATAGGTAATGGCTCCAACAACCCCGCAGGCCGTCGATGTTCAACCTTGTCTTGTTGGCATAGTAGACAAGTGCGAACATACTCCTCGATGTCATCCCGCATCTTCGGCCAATAGTAGTTATGTTCTATGAGAGCTTGGGTCCGATGCACCCCCGGGTGTCCCGCCCACATAGAATCATGGTGTTCTCGCAACACCTCGCGCCTCAGCCCTCCACCTGAAGGCACATAGACACGTCGCCCTCGTGTCAAAATCAGCCCTCCTTCGGTCCAGAAACGGCGCGCCTTGCCGTCTTTGATGAGTTCACCCATGGAAGTGGCCCATTGATCCTTCTCCATTAGGTTACTAGCTGGTCCGGAAAAGGAAGAGACTGCAGCCAGCTGTGCCTTTCTACTCAAAGCATCAGGGACTGAATTTGTTCGGCCCGGCTTGCACTCGATGTCGAAATCAAATTCAGCCAGAAACTGCTGCCATCTCGCCTGCTTGGGGGTGAGTTTTGGTTGGGTCTGAAAGTAGCTTGTGGCCACGTTATCCGTGCGCACCACAGACTTAGATCCGAGGAGGTAATGACGCCAGGTTCGAAGACAGTGCACAATTGCAGTCATTTCCTTTTCATGAACCGTATACCTGCGCTCGGTGTCGTTCAACTTCCGACTCTCGTAGGCCACTGGGTGCCCTTCCTGCATGAGCACCCCTCCAATGGCAAAATCTGATGCGTCGGTGTGGACTTCAAAAGAAATAGAAAAGTCCGGTAGCACGAGGACCGGCTCCGCCGTGACCGCCTGCTTGAGACGATCAAATGCCTCCTGACATTGGTTTGACCACCGCCATGGACGATCCTTCTTTAACAAATCCATCAGTGGGGCGCATAACTTCGAATATCCGGTGATGAACCTCCTATAGTAATTTGCCAAGCCAAGAAAAGAGCGTAAGTGTGTAACACGTGTAGGTACCTCCCACTCGGCTATGGCTGAAATTTTTGAGGGATCCATCATGAGCCTTCCATCCCCAATGATGTGCCCGAGGAACGGCACCCTCTGCTGCGCAAACACACACTTCTCCTTCTTCACAAAGAGTTGGTGCTGCCGTAGGGTAGAGAAGACTTGCCTCAGGTGTGCCACATGCTCATCCCAATGTCCGGCTGTATACAACAATGTCATCCAAGTATACTACCATGAATTTATCGATGAAGTCGTGGAGTACACGCTGCATCAAAGCACAGAAAGTTGCTGGTGCGTTGGTGAGGCCGAAAGGCATGACAAGGTACTCGAAGCTCCCGTACCTTGTCACACATGCAGTCTTCTCAATGTCCTCCTCCGCCACGCGAACCTGATAGTACCCGCTGCGAAGATCCAACTTGGAAATCCATCGTGCCTTGCCAAGTTGATCGAACAAATCATCAATCCGAGGAATGGGGTACTTGTTCTTCACCGTGAGCTTGTTGAGGGCCCTGTAGTCGATGCAGAGTCTCAACGAAACCATCGTGCTTCTTCTGAAAAAGTACCGGTGCTCCATACGGACTCTTCGAAGGTCGAATGAACCCGCTGTCCACCAACTCCGTTAGCTGCCTCCTCAGCTCCTGGAGTTCAGGTGGGGCCATCCTATATGGTGCTTGAGCTGGTGGACGTGCCTCCATGCACCAAATCAATCCGATGATCGATTTCTCTTTCTGGCGGCAATTGCTTGGGTAACTCGGGGGGCATCACATCCCCGAATTCAGTGAGAACACCCTCGATGGGCGCTGGAATCTCCTCTCCTTCCAGTAGTTCTTCCTCCTGAAGGGAGCAATATATGTTGGAAGTCCCCTTCTCAGCCCCTTAGCAAGTTGCATCGCCGATAGGACTCGCTGCGGAGTCCCTTTAACTCGCTTCCCTGGAACTACGCAAGCTCCACTCGGATTCAGGACCACCACCACATCTGAATCCGGCTTTATCATGGCTTGTAGCTGGGTAAGCAAAGACATGCCGATGACCACCTCGTAGTCGTCGATCGGGGCGACCACCGCTGTCACCCGTCCGGTCCATGCGCCGAATTGGATCTCAACATCCTTCGACGTTCCGCTGGTAGCCACTTCTGCGGAATTGACCGCCTTGAACGTGTGTTCATCATGTTCAATCTTCAGATTTAACCTCTTTGCCGTAGCTAGGTCCACGAAGAAGTCAGTGGCACCCGTATCAATGAGTGCCTGGAAGATGTGACCACCAATGCAGATAGGTTGCATAGAGCAGACCTCGTGGCCCCTTGCCCTTCAGGGCATTGAGACTGAGTGAGCCCATCCTTTGGTCGGTCTCTTGCTTCTCCTCCACCGCCATAGATGCCTATCTTGCCCCTCAATGGACAGTCCTTCACCTTGTGCGGTCCATTGCAAATATAGCATGAGATGGGTGCTGGTACCTTGCGCCACCCCTTTGCCCTTCGCTTGGGAAGCCCCTCCACATCGAGGAGCTCGGATTCGAGCCCTTTGTACCTCCTTTGTGACCTGATTTCGCTCCCCCACCTTTGCCCTGTTTCGATGCTTGGGCTTTGGGAGCTGTGGGTTGAGTCTTGAACTCGATGAGAGCCTCCGCTTGAGCTATCGCCTCGTTCAAACTCTGGACTCCTCTTCGCTGCAATTCCATCTTTGCCCACGGTTTGAGCCCGTCAAGGAAAGTGAAGAGAGAGTCCTCGTTGCTGAGGTCTGGTACCTCCAACAACAATTCGCTGAACTCTCGCACATACTCACGCACATCGCCCTTTTGCGTGAGTCGCCCGTAGTCGTGCTCGAGCATCATCCTTAGCGAACGCGGGGAAGAATTGCTTTCGAAGTTCAGTTTGGAACTGTACCCAAGTGGTGATTGGAACAGGCCCTCGCTTCACATCGTCGGCCCGACGTCGCCACCAAAGCATCGCCACATCCCCTCAAGAACATGGCCGCCGGGCTCACCTTCATGGCTTCTTCCTCACGCCGGTAACCTGCAAGTATTGCTCCACGGCGAAAAGAAAGTTATCCACCTCCTTCGCGGACCGTCGTCCGCAGAACTCTTGTGGCTTGGGAAATCAAGCTTGTGCAGGGGGCGCGTAGCCTCTCTTGGCGACCTCCATTGTCATGGAGAAGAGGATACGCCTGTGTGGTACTCTCTTTAAAAGGCCAACCACCTAATTTTGGAGAGCCTTCACCATGATCTCCAAACTCCTCGTTACGCCGCAGCACTTCTTATAGCGCCGCTCCATATCGAAGGGAAATCTGTTCAGCTGAGCGGCGATCTCACCTCGGAGGGTTGCGTCCCTACCCTCAAGGTCCTCCATCCGTCCTTCAACCTCAGCTATTTGGGCCTCGCACCTCCGTAATCGATTGTCGCGGAGATAACCGGAGATGCAATACGTAACCCATACAGAGATTCATCAACTGGATGCGCTCCACCCATCGCCGTGCCTCCTCCTGAGCGCTGGATTGGGATCCATGGGTCGAGGATGATGCGTCCGCCATTCCCACCATGGAAGTTTACCGTAGAGGTCGTCTCCTTCATTTCTGGTATGGCTCTGATACCAAGTGACACGAACGAAGGGGATTACAAAGCGAATCCCAACAACGTGCGGCTCGGTCTATCGAAGATAACCGATCAGGCCTTCCTGGCGTGGGTACCTAGTCCTCTATGACTTAGGTCACGCCTAACAACAATAATGCAGCGAAACACAACACCAGAAAATACCACGAAGGAGAAGAAGAAATGTAGGGGAGAGAACTTTATTTGAATAACCATCAACTGATTACAATAACGCTCTCTTGGCCTCTCCAGCTCTACCGGATACCAATCCCTCCCCTTTGAGGGTCCTTCTTATAGAGGAACAAACCTCCAGCTACAAGTCCCTCACGAACTCCACTTCCCATGCACAAGATAAGGATGAATTCTAGATAAGATAGAAAACCCCCGATTCCCGCAGGATTCTGCGCAATCAGATAAAACAGCCAAGTTCGTTGCCTCAAACGAATTCCGATTACCATGAAACTTAGAATTCGTTGGAATCAGGACGAAGAATCCTTCCAGATGGACCTTTTCCACTTTGAACGGACTTCTGTAGAGTTCCAAAAATGCCCCTCAAAGTGCAAAGCGCGTGGAAACAGCGTTTCAGCCACGTCTTCTACCATACACGTTTTCAGTTATAAAAACGTGTTTAAAACGTGTCCCTTGCCTTCTGGAGACTTATGCACACGTTCCTCATCAGTGGCACATATTTCCATGCATCCCAATTTCCCGGATTCAGTCCATGCTTCGAGATAAGCCCACAACGCTGAATCAGTCTCGTTGCAGCAGCTTTCCTCCTAATGATGAACCAGCATGTATTCTCAACAATACACAGCCTTGGAGGCACGTGCCCACGGCCCCATGCTCTTGGGTATTCACCTACATCTTGGCACACGTTTCCCTAGGTGATCCTAGGGCCCAGATTTGGTCTCCAAGTTGCCCAAATCTCTAGAGAGCACCGTCAGACCTCGAACCCGTGCCAGCGACCTGATCTGGTTTATACCTTGATCCGCATCCGGTCCAGCCCCCGATTCGAGGAGCCGTGACACTTGGTTGCTTTCCCATTTTGACTCATCAAGGAGAATAAGTGGCTGCAATTTTCAAGCAAACCTTTTCAAGACAGCTCAATTTACTTTCCTTATTTGATATTTTAGGTTCATAATTTCGGCTTTTGTAAGAAAGGGATCAGAAAAATTCCTTGTTTCCTTTTTAGTTGTTTTAGGCGAATTTAAGGCAGCCCTATTTTTGGGGGTTTTCGTTTTTTCAACAACTGCAAATTTGTGGACCTTTTGTATTTAAAAAAGCCTTTGGCTTATTCGAAGGGGGTAGATCATATTTTTCAGAAAATTGGGCGAGTTTTTATTCTCTTTGGTTTCTTTGAAGGACTATTCGAACTTATCGGGAATTTTTTCGTGGCGTTCATCATCGACTTATCAAGCAGATTTCCCACTACCGTTTGTGGCGTCTTCTTTTTTTTGGATAAAGGTAAGTGGTGCATAATATCCAAATTGAAAAAAATGACGTACAAATATGTGGAAGTGATTGATTATAACCCTATTTGATTTTGATGAGCTCAAAGCATTTGAAATGAATTCAATCTAGTGTTTCAGTGAAATTCTTGTAAATTTATGGTTAAGTGTCTCTAGACTTTGGTTTCAAGACATTTTGGATAAGTTAAGAAGTCAATTTGAACCAAAGTCCTGAGACTCGAGTCGACTCCGGGAAGATTATGAGTCGACTCCAAGCGTATCAGAAGCACTGGCACAAGGCTCGAGTCGACTCCTGTACATTACGAGTCGACTCCGACTCGAGAACAGACAGACAGAAAGATCCAACTCAAAATCCTGTCAACTGAGTCGACTCCTGAAGAGCGCGAGTCGACTCCGATACTGCCGAGTCGACTCCAGGGTAGTAACGAGTCGACTCCAGGGAGTTACAGACAGAAAGACAGAGAAGTTTATTTTGGACCCTGAGAGCCGAGTCGACTCCTGAGGAACTCGAGTCGACTCCGATGGTTGGCAGGTCGACTCCAAAGGAAGCAAGAGTCGACTCCCAGTGTGAATATAATGGCAAAGTCAGAGAGCAACTTTCGGACACTAAGAGCCGAGTCGACTCCCGCAAAGTCCGAGTCGACTCCAAGACAGCGCAACCCCAAAAAGACAGAGACAGCATCTTCGTCTCTGAGAGGCGAGTCGACTCCAAGACAGTTCGAGTCGACTCCAAGGCAGCGCTACCCCAAAAAAGACAGAAGACTGTTTTTCGGATACTGAGAGCCGAGTCGACTCCGAAACAGTTCGAGTCGACTCCAGGACGGCACAAAGTCAAAAGACAGAGATCGGGAGTTCGGACTCTGGCGCCGAGTCGACTCCCAGAATTTTTGAGTCGACTCGATGAGCAAGTTGAAGAATACATATAATGCGATTCCTTGGAATGAGTCGACTCCAAAAGTGCCAGGTCAGCTCCAGACTTTGGGGAGTCGACTCCGGGTTAAGTCGAGTCGACTCCCCAGTCGAGAAGAGCACTTTAATTCAAATCCGGAACAGTTGCCGAGCCGACTCAGAAAAACATGAGTCGACTCCTGCTGCAGCCGAGTCAACTCCCAGATCGCGCGAGTCGACTCCGATCCCAACGGAAACATTGTCAGGATGTGCAGAATGTGCAGAAACGGCTAGAAGATTGTGTCTAACGGCTAGTTTCCGTGGGGAATGGCTTAAATAGCCACAGAGAACTGTAGCAAGGCAAGGTAGCGACATTCCATTCAAAGAAAACAAGAAATCTTCATCTACAAAGGATTTCAAAGGAAAAGAAGGAAGAGGGCCATTAACTCCATTCAACCAACTCTTCTCAGCATTAAAGAAGTCTCCTTCAGCCTTCAAGTCTTAAAGACATTCAAGAGGAGACCCAGAGTTCGAGAAGCCCTCCTCTACATCTTCATAAATTTGTTTGAGAGGCTCTTAACTTCTCTCTTATTTATATCGCTGAATATCTGCTTTTTAGAAGCTATTTTTTGTTTGTTTTTCAATCCATTTGGTCCTTACTTGATTCAATCAGGGGATTGAATCAAGGTGTAAAGGTTTGTTGGTGAGCCTAGGTTGAAACCAACGTGTAAGGGTTTGATTGTGATCCCAGAAAAAACAATCGGGTGGTTCTAGTCGGTGAGCCTGGGAAAACCGACCGAGTTCGTTGTGATCTCGTAAAACAACAAGTTAGGTTGTGAGCTTGTAAAAACAACCGGCTGTAATCCGAGGGGTTATAGTGAATCCCAAGTGAGGCTTGGGGAGTGGACGTAGGAGCAAGGGTTAGCTCCGAACCACTATAAAATCATTGTGTTGTGATTGCTTTGTTGTCTCTTACTTTCATTTCATTCACTGCACATAGCATCTAATTAATCAACTTGCAAAAAAGTATTAATTAGTTATTCACAAACCATTTAATTGCAATAATTATTTTAAAACCCAATTCGCCCCCCCTCTTGGGTTGTCTATCTGGGCAACAAGTGGTATCAGAGCCGGAACTCTTTACCCAAAGAGTAAAAGATCAAAATGACAACCCCATTTGGATCTTCTCACATTGAGGGCCAGTCCACCCATAGACCTCCATTCTTTAATGGATCCGACTACTCATATTGGAAGGCTAGGATGAGAATATTTATCCAAGCCCAAGACTATGAGATGTGGACCACCATACTAAATGGACCATACATCCCATCCATTTTGTAGAGGGTGTCACTATACCCAAACTTGAAAAGGATTGGGATGACAATGACATAAGGAAGGCACAACTAAATGCCAAAGCAATGAATGTGCTTTATTGTGCTTTAGATAGAAATGAATTCAATAGAGTCTCTACTTGCAATTCTGCAAAAGAGATTTGGGATAGACTTGAAGTGACCCACGAGGGCACAAATCAAGTAAAAGAATCCAAAATAAATATATTAGTTCATAAGTATGAATTATTTAAGATGGATTCTAATGAAACAATCACTTGCATGTTCACTAGATTTACTGACATTGTCAATGGCCTAAAAAGCCTTGGCAAAAATTATACTAACAGTGAGCTTGTCAGGAAGATTCTTCGTTGTCTACCAAGGTCATGGGAAGCCAAGGTGACGGCAATCCAAGAAGCCAAGGATTTAAAAACAAGTTTGCCACTAAAGGAGCTACTTGGATTCCCCTCATGACACATGAGCTTAACGATGAAAAACACAATGAAGAAGAGTCCTCTCACAAGCAAAAGGTATTAGCACTTAAATCTGTTTCTACTAACAAAGATTTGTCTTGCAGCAGTAGCAGTGAAGAGGAAGCAATGAGGGGAGATGATGATGAGGCTTCCTTGTAAGAAATTTCGTAGATTCATCACCGGAAGAAGTCCTCACATCAAAGGAGAGGCCCCTCAAGTTCCTATCACAAGGATAAAGGTAAGGAAAGGGAAAATGAGGGGATCGGATGTTATGAGTGTAAGAAGCCGGGGCACTTTCAGAGCTGAGTGTCCTTTGCTGAAGAAGGGGAGCAAGTACAAGAAAAAGAAAGTCCTCGTTCCACCTATCGGACTCCGACACATCATCATCATCGGATGAGGAACAAGAAGAAAAGGCCAACCTATGTTTTATGGCTAATGACAATGAAGGTAACATCCGGAACACATTTAGACTTTACTTTCGATGAATTATATGATGCCTTCAATGAATTAATAGACGAGTATAAGACAATAAACCTTAAAACAAAGAATTGAAACTAACTAACCAAACTCACCTCCGTAAGTATGATACATTAGTTAAGGATAAAGATGATATTATTAAAGAAAATTCAGAACTTAAGACAGCAACCAAATCTTAATTCAAAGACTAATACCTTAATTAAAGATAACGAAAGGCTGACCAAAGAAATATTAGAACTTAAAACAATAAACAAATCTTAAAGAGAGTCTCACAAAAGACCTAAATGGACTAAAAACAGAAAAACAAAAATTGACACTAGAACTTGAAAAGTACAAGCCTTTTGTAGAAAAATTTACATATAGCTCAGAAAAATTAGAAATGATACTTAATAGTCAACGAGCTGTGTTCAATAGAGCTGGTTTAGGGTTATAAACCTAAAATAAACAAAAACTCCTTAGTAATTTTTTTGTTAAAGCAGGGGAAAGTAAATCTAAGAAAATAACATGTTTTTGCTGTGGAACATTAGGACATAAAGCAAATGTGTGTGATTATAGAAAAGGAAAAACTAAAAAAAAAATTAAAAGGGGTTGGGTTCCAAAAGAAACCAACATTACTAACCATGAAGGACCCAAGAAAACTTGGGTACCTAAAATTGTATGATTTGCTTGTGTAGGAGTGTCTTGGCAGCCAAGGTCGACAAAAATTGTTGGTACTTGGATAGTGGCTGCTCAAGACACATGACGGGTGA
Organism: Phoenix dactylifera; assembly: GCF_009389715.1. Lineage (NCBI taxonomy): Eukaryota > Viridiplantae > Streptophyta > Magnoliopsida > Arecales > Arecaceae > Phoenix > Phoenix dactylifera. The sequence goes on from NW_024068321.1 coordinate 50,075, forward strand.
CAAAGACCAATTCTTCACCTTGAGGCTAAGAAGGAAGGTGCTGTGACTTTTGGAGACAATAACCAAGGTCACATCATTGGTATAGGTAAAGTACAAATCACCCCTTCAACCTTTATTGATAATGTTCGATATGTTGATGGTCTTAAGCATAATCTACTTAGCATTAGTCAATTGTGTGATAGAGATTTTGATGTTCTGTTCAAACCATCCTTATGCATCATAACAAACTCAAATGACAATAGTTTAGTTTTTAAAGGAATAAGACGTGGGAATGTGTATGTAGTAGACCTTGAGGATCTTGCCAAACAAACCATGTTAGTTGTTAATGAAACTAAGGATAATGATGCTAGTTGGTTATGGCACCGTAAGTTAGGTCATGCAAGTATGGACACAATATCAAAACTAGTTAAAAGAGATTCCGTGATAGGTTTGCCAAAACTAAAGTTTGAAAAGAATAAAATATGTGAAGCTTGTCAATATAGCAAACAATCAAGGAACTCCTTTAAATCCATAAATTGTGTCCTCTACCTCTAGACCTCTAGAAACTACTACACATGGATCTATTCGGACCAACTAGAACCACAAGTCTAGGAGGAAATAAATATGGTCTAGTTATTGTAAATAACTTTTCTAGATATACTTGGGTCATGTTCTTAGCTCATAAAGATCAAGCATTTTCAGTTTTTAAGAAATTTCATAAGGAAGTAACAAATGCTAGAGATACTTCAGTCGTAGCTATTAGAAGTGACCAATGGAACCGAATTTGAAAATCATTTATTTGATGAGTTTTGTAGTAAAAAGGGAATAACTCATAATTTTTCTGCACCTAGGACACCACAGACAAAATGGAGTTGTAGAAAGGAAAAATAGAACCCTAGAGAAAATGGCTAGAACCATGCATGTGAAAGTAACCTCCCTAAGTACTTTGGGAGAAGCCATTAATACCTCATGTCATATATTAAATAGAGTTTTATTGAGACCCATTATAAAGAAAACACCTTATGAACTTTGGAAAAATAGAAAACCAAAGTAAACTATTTTCATGTCTTTGGATGTAGGTGTTTTGTTCATAATAATGGAAAGATAATCTAGGTAAATTTGACTCTAAATCTGATGAGGGTATATTTTTGGGGTATTCTACAACTAGTAAAGCCTATAGAGTTTTTAATAAAAGAACCCTTGTTATTGAAGAATCTATACATGTTGTTTTTGATGATTCTAGTGATATCTCTTCTAGCAAGAGAGTTGATCTTGATGATGATGCTGAAATTCTTGAAGAAAAGATTGATGAGATGACATTACAAGAAGATGAACAAAAATTAATTGGAAATGCATCATCAAGCCAAGAGGCTATTGTGGATCATGGGCTGACTAAGGCTTGGAGGTATGCTCATGGGCATCCTAAGGAATTAATTTTAGATGATCCATCTCAACCTGTTAGGACTAGAGCATCTCTTAGGAACTTAAATAATCATCTAGCTTTTGTCTCACATTTTGAACCCAAACACATAGAAGAAGCTGAAAAAGATGTAAATTGGATAAATGCAATGCAAGAAGAACTAAACCAATTTACTAGAAACAAGGTATGGAACCTAGTTGAACGACCCTCTGAATATTCAATTATAGGTACCAAATGGATATATAAAAATAAACTTGATGAAAATGGAATTGTAATTAGGAATAAGGCTAGACTAGTAGCAAAGGGCTATAATCAAGAAGAAGGTATAGATTTTGATGAAACCTTTGCTCCTGTAGCTAGACTTGAGGCAATTAGATTTACTAGCATTTGCATGCTCTAAGGATTTCAAATTATTTCAAATGGATGTAAAAAGTGCATTTTTAAATGGGTATATTAATGAGGAGGTGTATGTAGAACAACCTCCTGGTTTTGAAAATCATCAATACCCTAATCATGTGTATAAATTGAACAAAGCACTTTATGGTTTGAAACAAGCACCTAGAGCATGGTATGAAAGACTTAGCAAATTTCTACTAGATCATGAGTTCTCTAGGAAATGTAGATACAACACTGTTTTAAAGAAAAAACAAAGAATGTTAGTAGTGCAGATTTATGTTGATGATATTATTTTCGGTGCTACTAACAATCGCCTCTGCGAAGAATTTGCTGACTTGATGCAGAGTGAGTTTGAAATGAGCATGATGGGAGAGCTGAACTATTTCCTCGGGCTTCAAATCAAACAATCTGAAGAAGGGATCTTCATCAATCAAGCTAAATACATCAAGGAGATGCTTAAGAAGTTTGATATGGAGGGAAACAAGTCAATCAGCACACCCATGAGCTCATCATGCAAACTAGACCAAGATGAATCAGGTAAATCTGTAGATCAAAAGATGTATAGAGGTATGATAGGATCTTTATTATATCTCACTGCAAGTAGACCTGATATCATGTTTAGTGTATGCATGTGTGCTAGATATCAGTCTAATCCTAAGGAATCTCATCTAATTGCAGTCAAGAGAATCTTTAAATACCTAATAGGAACAAAAAATATAGGTATGGTATTCTAAAGAATCTAGCCCTAACTTAATAGGATACACAGATTCAGACTTTGCTGTTGTAAACTTGATAGAAAAAGCACCAGCGTCATGTCAATTCTTAGGAGAAAATTAATCTCATGGTTTAGCAAGAAACAAAACCGGTTGCATTATCTACTGCTGAAGCTGAATATGTTGCTGCCGGATTGTTGTCTCCAAATCATGTGGATCAAACAACAACTGGAAGATTATGGAATTAAACAAGATAAAATTTCCATTAATTGTGACAACACAAGTGCTATTAACTTAACTAAGAATCCAATCAGCACTCAAGAACCAAACACATTGAAATAAGACATCACTTCATAAGAGATCATGTACGAATGGTGATGTTACACTTCAATTTATTTGCACTGATGATCAACTAGCTGACATCTTCACAAAACCCTTGAGTGAAGAGCGATTTAGTGTGGCTTAGGAGAGGATTAGGAGTGATTGATCCATCCTAGTGATGTTCTCCTCTAGTTCATTGATTTTGATGATTAGCTTGTGTTAAAGATAGAGTTTATCATCTATGATCATCAAATCAGATCATAAACTTAGTGATTATTCCTTGTTTGGCACGACAATAACATGATTTTTAGGTGAATGCCAGAGTTCGAGTCGACTCGGATAAGTTTCAGAGTCGGCTCATGAGGAGGATCGACTCGCACACAGATGGGAGTCGACTCGAGGTCGATGGCAACATAGGGGGAGTCGACTCGCGCATATTTTGGAGTCGACTCGAGGTCGAGTCGACTCGCGACTTACTGGAGTTCGACTCGCGTCGGAAATCCGATGTTTTAACCCTAATCGAAGCGTTTAATCAACACTTCTATTCACCGCCTCCACTGTTCACAAACCCTAGAGCCGTCTCCGACCTCGTCTCCGACCTCCATTAGGGTTTTTCCGTCGAGCTTCTTCGGACCATTAGTTTTTTTCCCCATCTCTAAGTCAAGCATGCCTCGTAAGATGGTTGTCCCAAGCCGGAAGAGGCCCCAATCCGCGGCGGGGCCCGAGCGACGGTCCAAGGCTCGGAATGATCCCGTAAGGCCACAACCTCCGGTTCGTTCCCCGCCGAGGCCGGTTCCCCTCGCATCCGTGCGCCGGAAGGCGGTCTCACCGGAAGATATGTCAACTTCGACTATCTCTCCCGGGAAGGCTTCACTATAGGGCATAGGTGAAGGCCCAGGACTAGAGTTCTTTTGCTCCCTAGATCTCCCCACTTACCCAGGGCTAGTTAGGGAGTTTTATGGGACAGTGTCTGGGGGTAATGGTGGGAATACAGGGAACCGTAGCGGGTGTCCCCTTTATTCATTTCAGAGAATTTTATAGCACCAAATCCTACATCTCCCCAAGTAGGGGGTATTCCTACTCACCCGGCCGATAGGACTGAGGCCCTTCGGCCATATTAGGGAGTCCACCCCAGTCTCCACCCTAGATGAGGGTGTCGCTAGTTCACTATCAGTTGAAATGCGGCTCCTCTTGAGTATTATTTCTAGGACCCTGTTTCTAAGACCGCCGCTTTGACTTTGTATCCGAGAGGGACCTAGCCCTCATGTATTACATTCTCCCAAGATACCCCAATTAACTTCCCTAAGCTGATCTACAAATACTATGTGAGCCACTAGACAAACCTAGGCTCACCCCTTCCATATGGGATGATGTATACCCTGATTTTTAGGGAGTCCGAGATCCCCATTCCTAAGGGGAACCCTCTTGCGCACTGCGATACACAGATCGCATGGGTACACAGATCGCATGGGTGAGGGAACCCTTCACCAGGATGGGAATTTGATAAGGTAGAGGGGAGTCTGGGTCAGGAAATCAATCCTCTTCCACACCTAACCACTCGACCACCTTCCCGCGCAAGTCCTGGTCATGATTCTGACCTCTTCCCACCTGATTCCCCTCCACCTCAGCACCATCCACCTCAGCCGGACCCTCCTCTTCAGCACCACCCACTCCAGCCGATAGAGGGTCCGGATCTCTCCTGAGCAGCTCCGGAAGTTGTGGCAGGAGATCGTGACGGATCTTCGGGACGGGACCTACTGAGGGAGCTCCGAGGGTCCAGCCACTGCCCCCTCTTCTGCATTAGTTCCCTCATTATCAGCCGTGACCGAGTGACGGCTCATCTGAGGGAGGAGATCTACAATGTCAGAAGCCTTATACAAGCCCCAATTCTCAAACATGAGCGGTGTCACAAGCAACACACGAAAGATGCGAGATGACATCCGACACGACATGGGCAGCCAGAGTCAGGGGGCCGAGCGTCTGGCGAATGTGTTGATCGCCAAGTTGACACACTCCAGGCGAGTCTGACTGAGCTCTTCTCGATCCACAGTAGGGGCCACCTCGGGCGATCATCACGCAGCTAGGGAACGTCACAGATGGGGTCAGTCTACTTATGGAACAATCAAGAACTGAGCAAGAAAGCCACATCCTCCTCGAAGAAACCCTGCCTGCTTTTTTCATTTTGACATGTATTATTGCTTTACTGCTTTGTACCTACATCTACATCAATACAATGAGTAGACAATTTTCTTCAATATTGTGCACATTTAATCTCTAATTGCTTGTGTGATGTGCTTCTTCTTTTTGCTATGATGACAAAAAGGGGAGAAAATATATTGAATAGACATGTAAAGAAAATTCATGAAAAAAATCAATAAAAAGCAAACTTTTAAAACACACAATAATTTGTTCTTAGTGGATTCGATACATCGAGGCTCATTATCTCTCTGTTGGGGCTAGGGGTGGCAAAAATATGACCCGACCCGCCAACCCGACCCGTGTTCGACCCGCCATAAACAAGTTTGGGTTTGGCCTAAACAGGTTCGGGTCGTAAACAGGTTGACCCATTTAACCTGTTTATTAATTGGGTGGATACGGGTTTTAGATGTTTAACCCCGTTTAACCTGTTTAATATGTTTAACTGTTGGGCTGATAGAATATAAGGGCCACAGCCCCATAAGGCTCAGCCGCCCAGGCCGGCCCAACCTCCCGCGCATGGGCCACAGGCCCACAGCCCGCACCGCACTCGGGCTTCAACTTTTCACCGCGATCGCGAGCGTGCGAGATTTTTCTTAGGGTTACTGTGTTAAGGTTCATCCCAAAGCGCCGCGCCGCCGCCCGAGCTCTCTGCTCTCTACTCCTTCCCTCAGTGTCCCTCTCCCCTCTCCTCTCCTCTCCTCTCCTCTCCTCCACCTCCACGCCGCCGCCCGACTACTTCCACCTCCCCATCGACGGCGACCGCAGCTACATCACGCCCCCCGATCGGTTTCACGCGGGTCGAGATCATCGTGGCTACATCACCCGTTGACGCCCCCACGGCTACCACCCTCCCATCTTGCTCTCTCTCTTACCAGAGGCAACCCCACGGCAAGCGGCAAAGAAGCGAAGAAAATTAAGGAGGAAGCCGCCAAAATGAAGCTGGAGGCGGTGGGCGGAGACGGAGCCCAAGGCGGCGGCGGCGGAGGACAAGAGCGTGCTCTATCTTTTCCTCAAAGCGGCGAGTACTGGGGAGTCCAGCAGCAGGTATGCCGGTGGAGGAAAATGGTTTGATTTTTATGGGTTTGATTCATGGCGAAAGCTAGGGCTTCGCAGATTTTTTTCCCCCACCCGAATCGAAGCCGTCGATGATTTCCGGAGAGAAAAATTTGGGGATGGCGCCTAGAATCCTAGATCAGAGATTTTGAGGGCTCTCGTTTCCATTTTCTTTTATTTTTTCCAATAAGAAAATTGTAATCTTGTTAATTTCTCTCTTCCCCTTGTTCGGTTGTTCCTCTCTGCGTTTTTTTTTTAATTTCTGGTTAAATTTATTTTTTTAAAAAAATTGCCTTGACCGTATTAATATTGGTGGATTTATGGTAAATTATATTGGCTTACACACTGCTAACTGCTAAGTATCTAATTTAAGTCTAACAGTTAAACGAGTCGGGTTGGGTTAAACGGGTCGGGTTGGGTTAAATGGGTTACCTGTTTATTAAACGGGTTAAACGGGTCGAGTCGGGTTACCCGTTTAATAAACAGGTCAGGTTCAGGTTTGTAATCTGACCTGTTTAATAAACAGGTCGGGTTCAGGTTTATGATTTTTTGACCCGATTTACATTGACCCGACCCGTTTATGTCCAACCCGACCCGATTGCCACCCCTAGTTGGGGCTCCTAACGGAGTAATCTCCAGAATCTATTCAAGGGATATTCGGAGATTAGTTGAATCATACTCAAGAACAAATTGGCAGATTTTCCCTCTAAAAACCGAAAATTTAAGTTCAAAAGCTTCAATACACTAAAAGAATTTCAGAGAATCAAAACAAAGTTGAATGCATGTGTTGAGGAGGAGATATGAAATTTCAGGAAAACAAACTCATTAAACATATATAAGCCAAACAATCGATTGCATGACATGAAGGCTTATATAATTCCAATGAAAGGAGGAGCTTTAACTTCAAAATTTACTGTTCACACCTTTCAGTTTTGGATAAATTAAAATAACTAGACACTTGAATTCATTTTAAAATTTACTATAAATCTCCTTGTTTGTTGAGCAATTCACTTTATATATACTCAATGTTTTGTCATCATCAAAAAGGGGGAGATTGTGGAGTGATTGATTATAACCCTATTTGATTTTGATGAGCTCCAAAGCATTTGAGTATATCTTATGTTTACTAATGAATTCAATCTAGTGTTTCAGTGAAATTCTTGTAAATTTATGGTTAAGTGTCTCTAGATTTGGTTCAAGACATTTTTGGATAAGTTAAGAAGTCAAATTTGAACCAAAGTCTGAGACTCGAGTCAACTCCAGGAGATTACGAGTCGACTCCAAGCGTATCAGAAGCACTGGCACAGGCTCGAGTCGACTCCTGTACATTACCGAGTCGACTCCGACTGAGAAAGACCAGACAGACAGAAAGATCCAACTCAAAACCTGTCAACGAGTCGACTCCTGAAGAGCGCGAGTCGACTCCGATACTGCCGAGTCGACTCCCAGGGTAGTACGAGTCGACTCCAGGGAGTTACAGACAAGAAAGACAGAGAAGTTATTTTGGACCCTGAGAGCCGAGTCGGCTCCTGAGGAACTCGAGTCGACTCGATGGTTGGCAGGTCGACTCCAAAGGAAGCAAAGAGTCGACTCCCAGTGTGATACAAGGCAAAAGTCAGAGAGCAACTTTCGGACACTAAGAGCCGAGTCGACTCCCGCAAAGTCCGAGTCGACTCCAAGACAGCGCGACCCCAAAAAGACAGAAGAGCAGCATTTTCGTCTCTGAGAGGCGAGTCGACTCCAAGACAGTTCGAAGTCGACTCCAAGGCAGCGCTACCCCAAAAAAAGACAGAAGACTGTTTTTCGGATACTGAGAGCCGAGTCGACTCCGAAACAGTTCAAGTCGACTCCAAGACGCACGAGTCAAAAGACAGAAGATCGGGAGTTCGGACTCTGAGCGCCGAGTCGACTCCCAGAATTTTCGAGTCGACTCAAGTGAGCAAAGTTGAAGAATACATCTATGGATTCCTTGGAATGAGTCGACTCCAAAAGTGCCAGGTCAGCTCCAGACTTTGGGGAGTCGACTCGGGTTAAGTCGAGTCGACTCCCAGTCGAGAAGAGCACTTTAATTCAAATCCGGAACAGTTGCCGAGCCGACTCCAGAAAAGCATGAGTCGACTCCTGCTGCAGCCGAGTCGACTCCAGATCGCGCGAGTCGACTCCGATCCCAACGGAAACATTGTCAGGATGTGCAGAATGTGCAGAACGGCTAGAAGATTGTGTCTAACGGCTAGTTTCCGTGGGAAATGGCTTAAATAGCCACAGAGAACTGTAGCAAGGCAAGGAAGCGACATTCCATTCAAAGAAAACAAGAAATCTTCATCTACCAAAGGATTTCAAAGGAAAAGAAGGAAGAGGGCCATTAACTCCATTCAACCAACTCTTCCCAGCATTAAAGAAGTTTCAGCCTTCAAGTCTTAAAGACATTCAAGAGGAGACCCAGAGTTCGAGAAGCCCTCCTCTACATCTTCATAAATTTGTTTGAGGGCTCTTAACTTCTCTTTTATTTATATCGCTGAATATCTGCTTGTTTAGAAGCTGTATTTTTCTGTTTGTTTTTCAATCCATTTGGTCCTTACTTGATTCAATCAGGGGATTGAATCAAGGGTGTAAAGGTTTGTTGGTGAGCCTAGGTTGAAACCAACGTGTAAGAGTTTGATTGTGATCCCGGAAAAACAATCGGGTGGTTCTAGTCGGTGAGCCTGGAAAAATCGACCGAGTTCGTTGTGATCTCGTAAAACAACAAGTTAGGTTGTGAGCTTGTAAAACAACCGGCTGTAATCCGAGGGGTTATAGTGAATTCCCAAAGTGAGGCTTGGGGAGTGGACGTAGGAGCAAGGGTTAGCTCCGAACCACTATAAAATCATTGTGTTTGTGATTGCTTTGTTGTCTCTTACTTTCATTTCATTCACTGCACATAGCATCTAATTAATCAACTTGCAAAAAGTATTAATTAGTTATTCACAAACCATTTAATTGCAATTATTATTTTAAAACCCAATTCATCCCCCCCTCTTGGGTTGTCTATCTGGGCAACAAAATGCACAGGGGCATACCCCAGAAATCAAAGGCTAAGAGGTTATACCCCTCTAGCCACAACAACTAACTACAAAGCTTGTAAGAGCAAAATGACGAGAGTGTCAAAAGATATCATCAGAGAATCCCCACGAACTGTGAAGCCATCTATTAGCAGGAGATGGAATCACACCCCGTATGAGATTAATCCGAGTCACAATACAAAAAGTTATCTCTCTCAGAAGAACACACTCATGTGTAGGGCCATCGCCATGCAAACGAGTATTACGTTCCCTCCAAATATAGTAGACCGCAGCTGCCACCATAAGTTTTGCAGTTCGACCCAAGAGGGAACGACCATCTATGTGAGAAAGCCACGAGATCGTATCCATCCATCTACGCGAGGCCCACGGAATATTACACTTGGCACAAAGAACGAACCAGATGCGCTGAGAGAATGGGCACTCAAAAATAAATGATCCACATCCTCATGCCCACCCCCACACAACACATTGGTTGACCTGAATAATGCCAAAGCGTATAAGCTTAGCTTGAGTATACAAGGCATCCCGGATGGCTAACCAAAGAATAAAGGACATCCCTGGAATAACTTGGCTATGCCAAACAAGCTTCCACCAGTCTACTCTACTATGACGGCGGGCGCAACGACTCCCAAACACCACGAACAGAGAAAGAACCCTTCGGAGCATCAATCCACTGTAAGACATCCGACCTTCAGCTATCTGGCCAGAATGAAGTAGGAGTACTACTAATGAGCTCAAGCCATGCAGAGGAGTGAGAGATAGGCCAGTGCCACTCTTGGCCGTCAATAATAGCCTCCACCTTGGCATTCTGCCCCAGGCCAGAATCATAGATAAACCTTTCCCCAAACACCTCAATTGTTTGTGGCGTCTTCCTTATACCAAGGTTCTTGTTTCGCATTAAACAACGGGTTGTGGTCAAATATACCAAGGAATTATTTTGTTGAAGCAACGGGTTGAGGTCTCCCAACCAAACCTGATCGTGGGCGTTCTTAGGTTTCCCTATTGTTTGACGGGTCTTGTTATTCTTGACGGGGTTCCCATCATTTGGTATCAGAGCCAAGGATTTCTCATCCCAGGTTTGCCTATCCCATTTAAATTTAGTTTCCTTTTTCTTATCTGGCCGAATCTGTTGTGGCCGAATTGGTTTTAGCCCTAAGTTTGAATTTTGTTGTTTCCTTGTGTCTTAATTTCGTGTTCTTTAGCTTTCCAAATTCGGTTTGACATATCATAGTTTAGCCGAATTTCTTTCTTTACCCATTCCGATCGTAATCTGTTTGTTCTAATTTTAATTCGAAATCTTGTTCTGTTATTAACGAATGAAAGAATCTGATCATCAAAAAAAAAAAGAGTAAAAAGACTCGACAAAAAAATTTTCGTTTGATTTCATCCATTTTGGTTCCAATAAGCCGAAAATCATCTCACCCCAAAGACCAAAAAAAATTTTCGTGGAAATTTTGCTGAATTGTGCTTATGAAAATCTAATCACCCATATCCCTTGTTTTCTTACTTTTGAACTTGAATTCCCTTGGTGAGTTCTTGGTGAATTGTTGCTGGAAAGAGGATTATCGAGTGAAAAAAGGCAAGAGTGGAATCATGTCTCACAATAGTGCCGAAGGTGCTACAGGAGTGGCTGATCCAAAGCTATTTATGGAGGCGATGATGGATGAGATGAGGCGTATAATGAGGTTGGAGTTAGAGCAGGTTCATGAGCGGATGGATCAGATGGAGAATACACGTTTGGAGCAGCCACAAAACGCTCCTAATTTGCGTAGGAGGGAAAGAGTCCAATATCGGGGAGTGAGAGATGAAGATGGAGAGTATTATGGGGTTGGTTTTGATGAAGAAGAAGATCGGGATTCGGTTGTTGGTAATAGGAGATATGGAGGGCGGTTTAGAGAAGATAGGTTTAGAGAAGATAGGAATCGGGAAGATAACAACTTGGGTAGTATTAAGATGAAAATTCCAGCGTTTCAAGGAAGAAACGATCCCGAGGATTATCTTGAGTAGGAGAAAAAGGTAGAGTTAGTGTTCGATTGCCACTACTCCGAAATGAAGAAGGTAAAACTTATTGCCATTGAATTTTCTGACTATGCTATTGTGTGGTGGGATCAGTTAGTGTTGAACAGGCGGCGAAATAGGGAACGACCGGTAGAAACGTGGGAAGAGATGAAAATAGTGATGAGAAAGTGGTTTGTGCCCAGCCATTACCACCGGGAGTTGTACAATAAATTGCAAACGCCCAGACAAGGTAACCGGAGTGTGGAGGATTATCATCAAGAGATGGAGATTGCTATGATCCGAGCTAATATCAAAGAAGACTGAGAGGCTACTATGGCTAGGTTCTTGAATAGCTTGAATCAAGAAATTCATGATAGGGTGGAGATGCAGCATTACGTGGAATTGGAGGATATGGTGCACATGGCCATCAAGGTGGAGCAACAACTCAAGAGGAGGGGTGGTACATGTGCATCCCATAATTCGGGTTTTTCTCCATGGAAACCGAGTCATATGAAGAAAGAGGAGAAACCAGCTGCAAAACCCAAATTCGAGCCAAAACAAGAGACAACCAACCATGGCACTCAAGGTAAATCTGACCCTTCCACTTCTCGAAACCGCGACATTAAGTATTTTAAATGTCAAGGTAAGGGTCACATAGCAAGTCAATGCCCGAACAAAAGAGTCATAGTGATAAAGGGTAATGGAGAGATCGAAACCGACGACGAGTCCGATACCGACTCTATGCCACCATTGGAGGACGTGGATGATGAAGAATATGCGGGTCCAAGGTGAATTGTTGGTGTCAAGAAGACTCCTAAGCTTGCAAGCAAAAGAAGTTGAAGAAGTGCAGCGGGAGAACATCTTTCATACTAGATGCTATGTCAAAGACAAGGTATGGAGTATGATTGTTGATGGAGGAAGTTGTACTAATGTTGCAAGCACAACCTTGGTGGAGAAATTAGGACTGCCCATACTGAAACATCCTAGGCCGTACAAGTTACAATGGCTAAATGATAGTGGCGAGGTAAAGGTGAATAAGCAGGTTTTGGTTTCATTCCGCATCGAAAAAATATGAAGATGAAGTTTTGTGTGATGTAGTTTCGATGCAAGCTGGACATTTACTATTAGGCCGACCGTGGCAATTCGATCGAAGAGTTAAGCATGATGGCTTCACCAACAAATACTCGTTCGTGCTCAACCAAAAAACCCATCACTCTTGTACCGATGACACCAAAACAGGTTTATGACGATCAAGTGAGGTTGCAAAAAGAGAGTGATCAAAAGAAAGAGAGTGAGCAAAAGAAAAAGAGTGAAAATCGAAGAGTGGCCGAGCAAAATGAGAGAGAAAAAGAAAATCAAAATTCAGCCATTGAGAGAAATTCAGAGAAAAAAACAAAAGAATTTCTATGCAAAAGTGAGTGAGATTAAGCGATCAATGTTTTCAAATCAGCCGATGATTGTACTTTTATACAAAGAGGCATTTTTAAACACTAACGAACTTGACCCTGCTTTGCCCAGTTCTGTTGTTTCTCTTTTGCAGGAATTTGAGGATGTCTTTCCCGAGGAAACACCACATGGATTACCACCAATTCGAGGGATTGAACATCAAATTGACTTTGCTCCCGGTGCAACAATTCCAAACCGGCCAGCCTATAGGAGCAATCCTGAGGAGACAAAGGAGCTTCAACGACAGGTAAGTGAGTTGTTGGAGAAGGGGTACGTGAGGGAGAGCATGAGTCCATGTGCCGTTCTAATTTTACTTCTACCTAAGAAGGATGGGACGTGGAGAATGTACGTTGATTGCCGAGTCATCAACAACATAACGGTTGATGAAGAGAAGGTACAAGCAATCCAAGAGTGTCTGAGTCCCACAAGTGTAGGCAATGTTCATAGTTTTCATGGACTTGCTAGTTTTTACCGGCGGTTTGTGAAGGACTTTAGTAGCATAGCCGCACCACTTACCGAAGCGATCAAGAAGAACGTCGGATTTAGATGGGGAGAAGAACAAGAGAAGGCGTTTCAGCTAATCAAAGAGAAGCTAACCAACGCCCCCTTATTATCTTTACCTAACTTTTCTAAAACATTTGAGATTGAATGTGATGCTTCAGGTATTGGTATAGGCGCAGTTCTTATGCAAGAGGGACGACCAATTGCTTACTTCAGCGAGAAATTAAGCGGGGGCAGCCTTAAACTACCCGACTTATGACAAGGAGTTGTATGCATTGGTTCGAGCTTTGGAGACATGGCAGCACTACCTATGGCCTAAGGAGTTCGTGATTCACACCGATCATGAGTCCTTGAAACACTTGAAGGGCCAACACAAGCTAAATAAAAGGTATGCTCGTTGGGTAGAGTTCATTGAGACGTTTCCATATGTCATCCGGTATAAGTAAGGTAAGGAGAATGTGGTTGCCGATGCACTTTCTCGCAGGTATGCATTACTCTCTACACTTGATGCAAAATTGCTTGGACTCGAACACATTAAAAGTTTATACATTGATGATCATGAATTTTGGGAAGAGTACCAGGCTTGTGAGAAAAACGCTTGTGGTAAGTTCTTTAGACATGATGGGTTCTTGTTTCGAGAAAATAAGTTATGTGTGCCTAACTGTTCTTTGAGGGATTTGTTAGTGCAGGAATCCCATGGAGGGGGATTAATGGGACATTTTGGAGTAGCTAAGACCTTAGCTGTTTTGCAGGAATACTTCTATTGGCCACACATGAAACGAGTGTTGAGCGGATTTGTGGTAGATGTGTTACATGTAGGAAAGCTAAATCCAGAGTGCAGCCCAATGGTTGTATACTCCTTTGCTTATGCCTAGTGAGCCTTGGATTGATATTTCAATGGACTTTGTGTTAGGATTACCTAGGACTAAACGTGGAAGAGATTCGATTTTTGTGGTTGTAGATAGATTTTCTAAGATGGCACACTTTATTCCATGTCACAAAACGGATGATGTTTCGCATGTTGCTGATTTGTTCTTTAGGGAGATTACATGGCATGCCTAGAACCATTGTTTCGGATAGAGATGCTAAGTTCTTGAGCTACTTTTGGAAGACTGTGGCGTAAGCTAGGTACCAAGCTTTTGTTTTCTACTACTTGATGGTCAAACCGAAGTAGAGAATAGAACTTTGTCTACTTTGTTGAGGGCTATGATTAAAAGGAACATCAAAACATGGGAGGATTGTTTGCCACACGTTGAGTTTGCTTATAATCATGTTATTCATTCTGCTACTAAGTTTTTGCCGTTTGAAATTGTTTATGGTTTTAATCCTTTGACTCCATTAGATTTATCTCCATTACCTGTTTCTGAGCGTGTTAATTTGGATGGAAAGAAAAAGGCTGAATTTGTGAAGCAGATACATGAGAAGGCAAGGCTCAATATAGAGAGGAGAACAGAGCAATATGCAAAACAAGCCAACAAAGGGCGACATAAGCTGATTTTTGAACCCGGAGATTGGGTTTGGTTGCATATGAGAAAAGAGAGATTTCCGGCGCAAAGACGTTCCAAACTGCTTCCAAGAGGGGATGGTCCTTTCCAAGTTCTAGAGCGCATAAATGACAACGCTTACAAGCTAGATTTGCCCGGTGAGTACAATGTTAGTGCTACTTTCAATATTACTGATTTGAGTCCTTTTGATGTAGGTGATGATTTGAGGGCAAATCCTTTTCAAGAGGAGAGGAATGATGCAAATAATGGCATGACTACAAAGGAACCCGTTCAAGTTCCAACTGGGCCGGTTACAAGAGCACGAGCTAAAGTGTTCAAGGAGGCATTAAACGGGTTGGTTAAAGAAGTTTGGGCTCAAGTAAATTTGTGGAAGTCCATTGAAGGTGAGGAACATGTTCCACAAGGCTGGAATTCAATAATTCAAGCTGTGGAATAATTCGGAAGAAATCCTCAAAGATTGCAGCACAATTAGCGTGTTATTGGGGCTTAGTTTCCATCCTTGGTTGCTTTTCCGTTTTGACTCATCAAGGAGAATAAGTAACTGCAATTTCAAGCAACCTTTTCAAAACAGCTGATTTACTTTCCTTATTTGATATTTTAGGTTCATAATTTCGGTTTTGTAAGAAGAAAGGAATCAGAAAATTCCTTGTTTCCTTTTTAGTTATTTAGGCGAATTTAAGGCAGCCTATTTTGGGGTTTTCTTTTTTTCGCAGCTGCAAATTCGTGGACCTTTTGTATTTAAAAAAATCCTTTGGCTTATTCGAAGGGGGCAGATCATATTTTTCAGAAAATTGGTGAGTTTTTATTCTCTTTGGTTCTTTGAAGGTCT
Source organism: Phoenix dactylifera (assembly GCF_009389715.1). Classification (NCBI taxonomy): domain Eukaryota; kingdom Viridiplantae; phylum Streptophyta; class Magnoliopsida; order Arecales; family Arecaceae; genus Phoenix; species Phoenix dactylifera. The sequence continues at coordinate 65,494 of NW_024068321.1, forward strand.
ATTTGAACTTATCGGAATTTTCCGTGGTGTTCATCATCGACTTATCAAGCGGATTCCCACTATCGTTTGTGGCGTCTTCCTTATACCAAGGTTCTTGTTTCGCATTAAACAACGGGTTGAGGTCAAATATACCAAGGTTCTTGTTTTTATTGAAGCAACGGGTCGAGGTCTTCCAACCAAACCTGATCATGGGCGTTCTTGGGTTTCCCTTTTGTTTGACGGGTCTCGTTATTCTTGACGGGGTTCCCATCACCAATCAGTTATTACATGTTGATATCTCCTAGCTAACAGCTGTTCAGTGTTTTGCCCAAAAAACTTAGCTCGACCAATGAGCTTCATTCTGGCAAACCGGACGTTCTTATTGTCAGACAAATTGTACCACTCAAAGAAGTGGTCCTTTCATGTAACTAGTCGAAGAAGACTTTCGGATCAAGACGACCGTCAAAAGTGATGGCTTCAACTCTAATGCCTCTCATTACATCTTCATCAGGGTCACAAGGTTCTCTCGGCTCTACGTTATGTCCCGGGGAGAGTTGGCGATGGGCAAGGTGCCGTGAGGAGTGGTCGGGACAAATGAAGGGGGGGAGAGCAGGCAGCGGCGGCGGGGTGAGGCGACGGGGTGGTCGAACTCAGGTGGCAGCAGAGGAGACGGAAGCGGCGACCGGCAATGAAGGAGGAAGAGAAAGGGGCGGAGTGCGGCAGCGGGGAGACAAGGCGGCGCTGCGGTGGAGGTGGAGGCGGTCGCAACACAGGGGCGGTGCTGCGTGTGGGCGGCAGAGGAAGAGGGCGGTGCTGCGTGCGGGCGGAGGGGAAGCGGCGACGTTGGAGGCCGGAAGCAGCGTGCAATCGGGGGAGGAGAGGCGAAGGCGCCGGTGGAGTTGCAGACGACCAGAGAAAGGAGATGAAAGGTACTCTTCTCTCTCTTTCTCTCTCTTTTCTTTTTTTTTCTCTTTTTTTTCTTTTTTTTTAACTCAAACCCATTAGGATTCGAGTTATCAGGCGTAACCCGCTCCGAAAATCCATTAAGGGTCCATCACGTGCAAGTCATGTGCGTCGCTTTTTTCTTTTTTCTTTTTTTTTGGGGATCCGAGCTATCGGATTCGGGTTAACGGTTTGTGACTTGCCCGTTAATCCTTTCTTCAACCTCCAGATGGTTTCGGGAGGACGTGCCGCCCTTCGTGGCGGCAGCGGCGGGCTGGGCGGAGGTCGCGGCCGCAACTCTGCGGTGACAGGGCAACCGATCTCGGGTTTTCCGGCGACGGTCTCCTCTGCGGGCCCGATGCAGGCGGCCGGTGGCAGACACGGGCGGTTCGGGTTGTAGCGGTGGAGGGAGGCGGTGGGGCGGCGACGGAGAGGGACAACAGTGTCCCACTTCCGGATCTAGCCACGAATGGTGGCCACAGGGGTCGGGGCCGAAAGCTTTCTCTGTCAGGATGGTTTGCCGCGCGGTTGACTCCAGGACGACGGGCTTCCATGGTGACAGGTGGCCACTGCGCTCGCGGCCACCGCTTCCATCCCTCGCCGCCGACAACACCCCAGGGGAACAGGGAACCTGCAAAGGGGTTTTTGTCCCCTTTTCCTGGAGAAAACACAAACCGAGAGAGAGGGAGTGTCGAACGTGGACGGGCGGCGATTTGGGCCTTCACAGACTCGGCGGTGGTGTCGGGAGGGAACTGGTTGTGGTGTGATAGAAGGAAGAAGAGGCTGGATCATGGCTTTGGCAACAGGGAAAAAGCCTGGCTGCTCTGAAAGAGAGCTAGGAGTTGGGACTTCCACTTTTTCAGTTGGTGCTGAGTCAAATCCAAGGATAAAAACTTCTTCTTATTGTTGTGCTCTACCTCTTTCTATTCTTCCTCCGTAGTCGAATTTCTTGGTGGATGTCAGTCAATTGTGCTTCAAGGGACATGAGTCAGTCCTTTGGGATGCACAGTTTGCCTTGGACCAATGTGTTTACAACCAAGGCAGGCTTGTCCTCTTCTAAGGAAGCTATCTTAACCTCACAAGTTGATCAGTAGACCAATTTGCAACTAATGCTGAGAGGCTACGATTGTGATTGCGCAAGAGATGGATTGACAACAAGCTGCAAATGAGACAAGGAGATAGCTGTGGGAGAGAAAGATCCGATTAGGGGAGAAGACCTTCTATAGGTTGTCAGAGTATCTACTTTCTAGGTTAGGTTGGCCAATGGGTGGTGAATGTCAAAGATGTTAGTCAACTTATGTTAAAGATCATCAACCTAATATGTTGAGAGGTCGGCCAAGTGATGAAAGATGAGACTAGATTTGAAACTTGGCCATGTTCTTAGGAGAAACTAGCTTGTCAATTGGAATGGTAAGAATATGCTGCAGCAACTCTTAGCTATCATAATTTTTGCAATAATATCAGATGATGACTAGCCAATACAGGCCCCATCAACCTAGCCCTAGACTACCAAGACTTGTGAAAAAGGAGTTATGTCAGCAAATGAAAAGATATTATTATATCGACAATCAAGCAATACCTCATGGACTTCAAAGTAAACCATAACATCACATTGCAACAAAAGCCTGATAACAAAACAAACACGAGTTAAAAAAAGGGAAGTCATGCTAGGAAAAAGATGGTGATAAAAAATGGAAATTAGGTGGTTGAATGCATGATTTACAAATTTATTTCACTCCTCAAGCAAAACCATAAGATTTAAATTTCCCTCCACAGCCAAACCACTAAATTATTTATTTCACTCCTCAAGCAAAACCATAAGTTTTATATGACTGACTTTATCAATAGAAAATATGTTTTCAAAGGGCTGCAGTACAATTCTCTAAAAAAAAGTGCTCATTATTTTTTAACTGAAAAATACATTTATGCTAATCTTTATTCCCAGTCCCTAACATAGATTTTCATTTTTTCGAATTCCAAAGATGCCTCCACGACCCCACAGAAACAGTGATTAGAATTTCGCAGATGCCCCCACAACCCCACGGAAATAGGGATTAGAATTCCGAAGATGCCCCATGACCCCACGGAAACAGGGACTGAATGCGGAATGGAAATCACTAATAGCAATTTCATTTTTTTAAAAAATGGTTGGAATGCTAATCACGAGATCCCTCTGTTTGCCATTGCCAAGTTCCTGATATCCTAGATTCTCTTCTTCCCTGATTGCCTTTGCCGAGATCCTGATATCCTAGTTGATTAAGATTCAGAGATCCCATGGCCGATTGCAATTCAAAGAAAATTATGTCTTAGTTTCCACTTGTTTCTCTTCTTATCTGTTTTCCATTGTCGAGATCCTGATTTCCTGGATTCTCTTCTTCTCTGTTTGCCATTGCTGGTATCCTGATATCCTAGATTCTCTTCTTCCCTGTTTGCCTTAGCCAAGATCCTGATATCCTAGTAGATTGCGATTCAGAGAATTTCTGATCAATAGAAATTTCTTATGGATACTTATTTCGACAATTGAAGGTCTGTAATTCTCTTTTTCTCTGTTTAACAAATCTCTTCTTGCCCATTTGGTTCTATCTCGCTATAAAATATGAACCGCAAACAGTCAATGTGGCATCATTCCCTTCACAGTCATTGTTAAAATAGCATTCTGAAGCATCTCTTCATCCCTCCCTCTGTTTTCAGTTGTCATGGCTTCAAAGAACACAAATAGCCCGATTTTTATGGCTGTTTGTTCTTATAGTAGCGAAGCCCTTATTATTTCCATCTCTGAGGACACAAATCTCAATCAAATTTACCAAAAAATAGTGAAAAGGTAGAGACATATATCTACCACAATATAAGAAGTTAAATTTTATATTCCAAACAAGTATAGAATGTTTGTTACGCTCATGGACGATAAAGATGTTCAAAATATGCATCAAATACACGTCAACTTAAATGCGTCGGTAATCGATATGGTTGTTAAATATGATTGCATCCCTTTCTATTTTGCTATCCTTAGTTTAAATTAAAGTTGTATTGCATATTTAACTTCTTAGTTTTTGCATATTAAGAGCAAAATTGTTAGTTAGTATGCTGAATTTTTGTATATCTTATTGTAGGGATAGTAGCCCATCCCAGAATGTTGAGTGTAGATGCAGATCCAAAAATGATTCAAAGAGATGGTTACACGTGTTTTACCTTTTTTGGCAACTCAAATAATTTTGGTCGAGTTGTTGAAGAAACAAGAGCCGCAATTGAAGAGAAACCTTGTCACGCCCCCATCCCAAGATCGCGAGCCAGGGGTCGCGTCAACCCCCGCACACCCGTAGGAAACTCTTTCCACAAGCATGCAAGGCATAAACAAAATATCTCAAATATGTAACTAAAATCATTCAACTATTAAAGCAATCTTATTCCATTAACTAACTCAATTTATAAAGTCTCACAGTTCTAAATATGCAGCGGAACAATAAACTACTAACATATAAAACTTAGTTCTTTAAATAACAAAACCTTGCAATGTCTAACAATCATAATAATTGTCCAAGATAAAAGTTCAACTTAAATAAATCATAATCAAAGATAGCTTGTGCCACTATCCTTCTAGTCGCTCTCCCATTTTGAAATCCCGATAGGCTAGTTCTCGGAATATATAAAACAACAAAAAATTGTATAATGAGCTAAACAGTCCAATAAGTAATGAACACTCTAACTAGATAAATCAAGCAATAATATATAGAAAATAAGTATATATGTAGTACTAAGATACAAATCAAATCTTTCTTAAATTCTTAGAATTTCTTTCACATATTCGAATTCTTTCAAATATTCAATTCATCTTGTCGATCCTGGACTATGACCACATGTTCCCTATGGCAGGGTCTTAACACCGACTAATCTTCTTGCAGTGAGTCCTTCAGGACGGTCATGTGCCAATGTATTTGCCCCCATTAGCGGGGTTCTCAACATAGCCAGGTCGAAGTTAATGGGGGTTCTCAACATAGCCAGGTCGAAGTTCGATTAGTCCTCTGTTTCATATTTCAGTTCTAAAATCGTGCAGTGTCAAAACCCAAATATCGTTCATAACTTAATTTCTTTCAATTTATCAAATTCGACTTAACAGCTAAGAACTATGATCACATCATCCCGTGGCAAAGTCATATCACCAACTAATCATCTTGCGGTACCAATATATTAGCCTCCATTGGCAGGGTCCTCAACATAGCCTGACAGCGAGTCTGAATCTATTTCAAGTTATTATCTTTTTTCATATTATGTTCAATGTTCTAGACCGAAAGATACGATATCGAATCAATCAAACACAATTCATATCAAAAGTAATACGTTCAATCAGAATCATATAATATTCTAAAAAATAGACATATAACGCCATGCATCAAATTCGTATATCAAGAATAATTCGACTCAAAAAAATATTTATAATTTGCCGATAAATCTAGAAAAAGGTTAAATTACTTACCTCGAACGCAATCCAACTAACAGATCCAATAATTCTCAAAAATTCCTCTCAAATCCTAGTATTTAAAAATTATATTTTCAATCAGAATTTATCATGATTATTCTAAGAATAGAACCCTAATTCTAATACTCTAGGTTGATCGGGCGAGAGTGCCCAACACCTCAATCGGTCTGATCAAAGTAAAATTCATCGAATCATGCTCAGATTAGGGCATAGATGGCTCAACAAAGTTTGGAACGATCAAATCTAACATTGATTGGCAAAGGCCAGAATGGGTCGACACGCCGCCCAACGACCCTAGATCAAGACCCTTCATCCGAGTCAATTCTGTCCCTACTGAATCCAACTACCCTAGAGAGATATTAGAGAGAGAAAGTTCCGTAAAGAGAGAATCTAGAGAGAAAAAATGGAGAAGAGAGAATTTCAGTCCGGTTCGATCAGGGTCTGGGTTTGGTTGTCAACAACACGGTTAACTTCAATCAATCAATATGTCTAGCCATGAATGAAGAGAGAAAAATTTTGTAGAGAGAGAAATCAAGAGAGAGAAAGTAAGGAAGAGAGAAAGGAGGAGAGAACAAGGTCTCTCTCTAGCCAAAGGAAGAAGTGAGAGGAAGAGGGTGGCTGCAAGTGGTGCTCGAAGTTGGGGACCCACAGCCGGCCGGCAAGCGCCCGATGGCCGGCAAGCGGCTGGCGGCCGACAGCACCAAAGGCAAGAAAAACAAGGGTTTTGCCCCATTTTTAACTCTGAAAATCATACATCCCAATGGCCGGAGCTCCGGCCACAGTCTTCTGCTACCGCGGGGGATTGGGGAAAGACCTCGGCGACAAGCGCCGGCGGCGGCACCAACCGGAATAGGCGAAGCAGGGGTCGTTTTACCGAAACAAGGGAAACAGGACATTCAGTTCTTCATGAAAATCTGGTGATTGTCGGCCGAAATCAAAGCTTCTGAGGGCTACGGAAGATGGAGAGGGAGACCAATCAGAAGTTGCCGGTGCTTACATAGCTTCCGGCGACGGTTGGCAACGGCAATGGCATTGACACAATCGACGGCTGCGGAGGATATTGAAGAGGAATCCGACGACGATTCGATCGGAGATCAAGCTATTTGGTGTGTGGTGGAAAAGGGATGAGGGGGGAGGTCTAAATAGACCCCGACCGCGATCAGAATCCAACCCGAAGTCGGATTCCGTCCGACCATCATGGGGAGGAAGAAGACTCCCGATAGAGTCTTCTCTGCAGGCACGTGCGCAGCATGTGCTAAATTCTTTGTTTTTTTTAGCCAAAGAATGCTTCTAGGCTCCAGGCCCAATCCGGTTTCAGGCTTAAAAGGCATGGGTATTACAAACCTAGTCAAAAAAAAATCTTTGGATGCTTGGATAACATCCATAGAGGGCGTTGGTTAGGAGTTCAAGGATGTGGAAATTCTTTGTGACACAATTCGCAACTTCTGCATCGCAAATTTTAGAGATTTTATATTTATGAAGAACGATCGTCAACGAGTGACCATGGAACGTGCATATGAAGAATGTGAATAGCATATCTATGCCTCTTGACTTGTGAATCAAGAAAGATTTGCAATTAAAAAAATAAATAGTAAGCATACATGCGGAGTGATAGGTACGTTTCGGTGCCACTTTTTTTGGCCTATCTGGTGACACTGCTCTCTCAACTATAGCTTTAGTGAATTGCTGTAAATGCTAAGTGCAATGAAAGGTGAAGACAACAATTTTAGTCAGAAAAGTAAATAATATAGACTTAGCAAATTGCATATGGATACAGAATATTTATATGAGCAAATTTCTATACCTCTCCAGGGGGGTTGTTTCTTTGTCGATTGGAATTGACTTGTGGAGCTCCTTAAGTGCAGTAGTGATAAGCTCCAATAAGTTACTCAACTAAGTGGGCAAATCCTCCTTTTTAATTGCTTGTGCCATACTAGCTTCACCTATTTGCTGACTTTTTGTTTCTTTTTTGTCCTTATATAAGTCTTCGGAAGCTGTGATATGGCCTTTGCTTTCTCTATTGCCTTTTTCTTGTGTGCTCTTAACTTCACGTGCCTGCATAAGGAGGCAACATATTTGGTGGTGGGTCCACATTCCTTCTCGTCCTCATAGTAATATACATTTTATGTAATAACCATTTATACTACAATTCTAAAATCATATATTGTCGGAAGCAAATAATTACATACCTCTACCACATCTACACTATCCTGCATATCCTCTATGTCCACTACAGCTTGGTCCATAGCTTCACCAACTATAGTATGCTCTTCCCTCACCTAATAATGTGTTGTATTTGATGCATACAAAAATACATGCTCGACAAGATGTTTGAGTTAATAATTCATCAAACTTTACTTACCTCAGCAAAACCTGTGGCATGCTCACCAAGTTGGTCATCCACCAGGAGACGCTTATCTCGGAGGACCTTCTCGACTCTGGACAACCTCTTATCGTACAGGACCATCCGATCGTCCTCCCCTTCGACATCCCCAAATGTTGGAGGGTCTTCTAAACTAAGGCCATGTGCCATGAAAAACCCCTCAACCACTCTCATGTGTGTCTGTAGGCATTCCATTGGATGTCGTTCGTTATGGCTGGATAATGGAAACTAAAACAACACAATTATCCAATTTAGTATATGCATTTAACTAAGTGCCAAATGGAATTAAATGTGTGCCAAGTGGTGTGCGCTAGCAAGAATTAATAATGTGCAGAGACATGATAGGTGTGTGCCATATGGAGCTAAGTGTGTGCCGAAAAGTGAAAGGTGCATGCCAAATGGAAGTAAATGTGTGTCAAATGGTTGTAAGTGTGTGCTACCAAGAACTAATGATGTGCAGAGACAGGATAAGGGTGTGCCATATAGAAATAACAGCTTGCCGGCAAGTGAAAGGTGCGTGCCAAGTGAAGATAAATGTGTGCCAAGAGTTTGTGTGTGCTGCCAAGAATTAATGATGTGCATCTATCTAAAGGTTTACTTAGTTTTGAGTGTTCAGTGTCGTAGACCAAGGGGGTGCTTCGAAATTTAAGCTTGTCTCACAAGATTTCTTTCTCTTACTCATAGAATCTTAGAGAAAGAAAGAAGAATCCTAGCTATGGCACCTCCCTCTCTCTTTTGACTTGTGGGTGTCTGTGCCTTGGGACCATAATTGAAGAACCATCCCCTTCTATTTATAAAGGAAGAGACCATTGACCCAAATAGATTGATTTTGATAATAACAAAATATTTGAGTATGTTAGTAATGATCATATGCTCTTGGAGAAGTTTGATCTATTTTACAAGAAAGCTTGATAGGTTTGAAAGCTTAAAGAAGTATAAAGAAGCCTAGAAGTCCAAATCTCAAAGTTAGCACAAAGACTAGTGCTTCTACAGTACAGGAGTTGACTCTAATTTGATAGGAGTTGACCCTAGGATGTCCACGGTCCAAATAAGAGGGGCTTAATTTTTAAGAGCATCAAGAGTTGAAGTCAGGTGCAAATGAGTTGACTTTGGTATGCAGGAATCGACCTATATAGACTAGGAGTCGACCCCAAAGCTTCCACGGGATGAAATAAAAGATCAATTTTCTAAAGTACTTTAGGAGATGACTCCAACATATCAAGAGTTGCCTTTTCTTCATCAAGTATATTATTTTTTGTTGTACTGTAACCATTTGTATCTGCTAAAACCAACAATTAATACTTATAGTATCATAATAATTATGAGGAGAAACCTGAGCTAATCAATTGGTAAGGTGTCATTCTCACCAAAAAGTTGGTAACTGGATATCATGTTAGCCTATATTGTAGACTCAGAACAATAAAATCAATCTCCATCATATCAGCAAATGCAAAGATGAAAATAACTCCTACAGAAGCAATTGCATGATCTGTAATGGTGAGGTACTAAGGTTGTATAGGCGGCACGATTTCTATATCTTGAAATATATTGGATGGGAGACTCAAAAAAATGCCCATAGGATTGATAGGAGATCAATTGATTGGCATACAAAGCTGCGAAAAAAGAAATATAAAGTTTTAAATCTTGTAGGTGTGTCATCATTAACCTTCAGGTCCTAACTTTTATGGCCAATACTTTGAGGCTTCTAGAGAACATTAGGGTAACCATATTAGCTTATTTCTGTTGCATGGTATGTGGAATACATGATGCAAAATTTCCTTATATGTGACATATCTAATCATTTGAAAGGTATCAAAGATATTAAAGATTTAATAATTGCAAAACAAATTCAAGTATTTCTATGTTAATGAACATGCTAGCTAGAACATTCATATACTAAGGGTAAAAAGCAAATTAATTAATTTTAGTTCAACTCCTAGCCCATTGAATATGTTAAACTAAAAAAAAGGTTTGTCTAATTGCACGTGTCTAATATTAAAATGGAGAGAACAGGTGGTTTTTTAGTATTTAAGGGAATTTTGTTGCACTTGTTTAACTAAATATTTTCTCAAAAATCAGCCTATAACATAAATCTTTGGCCTAAACTTCAAAATTGATACAAAAAAGTTCTGTTTCAATTATTTATAATATTTTTAATAGAAAGATGGTGGGAATTACTTGAATCAAAATGTACTAGAATTAGAGGTGGCAATCGGATCGGGTCGGGTCATAAATGAGTCGGATCACATACAGGTCGGGTTAGAAAATCATAAACCTGAACCCGACCTGTTTATTAAACATGTCAGAAATTACAACCTGAACCTGACCTGTTTATTAAACAGGTATCCCGACCCGACTCATTTAACCTGTTTACCCAACCCGACCCGACCTGTTTAACCTGTTTGCCCAACCTGACTCGTTTAACCTGTTTAGACCTATTTAACCTGCCCAACCCGATCTGTTTAGACCTGTTTAGACCCATTTAACCTGTTTAACCCGTTTAACCTGTTTAGACCGTTTAACATGCCCAACAGTTAAACGGGTTAAACGGTTTAAACGGATCAGATATCTAAAACCCGTATCCGACCTAATTAATAAACAGGTTAAACGGGTCGACCTGTTTACGACCCGAACCTGTTTAGACCAAACCCAAACCTATTTACGGCGGGTCGAACACGGGTCGGGTTGACGGGTCGGGTCATATTTTGCCACCCCTAACTAGAATGGCATTTGCATATCTACTAACACCTTCAGTTGCTTAATCGTCTGAATATGTATATTTAAATCAATAGAACAAGAACTTATGGATAAACTTAAACTATGAAATATAATGATTGAAATTTTTGTTCTAATACATTGTATTTTGTGAAGACCTACAAAATAAATTATCCTAATATTTAATAATGTTTGATGTACAATGATATGTACAAGGTCTAAAATATATATGCATGTGAGGGAGATGTCACTAGCAAGGAGAGATGGCCACAAAGTAGGACATCATCTACCACCAATTGTGCCATTCCACTCTAACACAACATTTTTTAACACGCCCCTGGAATTTGGCATTCATTATTGTATATAGAAATGAGGGGCAGTGTGGTGCTATTTCGTTTTTTCTTATTCTTCATGCATTGGTGTTCCGGTGAATGCACAACTCCACTAAATCAATGGGAAGCTAAACCAAAATAAAGTGTTTGACCAAGCTATCAAGAGACGGACAATGTCAACCATCATAATTAGAGTATCAGAGTTAATGGATTAAGCAGAGAATGATTAGAGAGCCCAACGTTTTAGAATACAAGGTTAAAGAACATAAAAGGAAAGGATCTGATAACGAATCAGTGATTGTTAATTCAGCCTTGATTAGGGGATTTTGACTGTTAACTATCTTTGATTTGGGTTATCCTTGACTATTGATTAGATTGTTTTATGGGATACTTGACTACTACTTCAGCACTGATTTAAGCGATCCATGCGAGAGTGGCAGACATGTTTAAACTCAAGTGAAACTTCACTCAGATCAGATTGAAAAATGCCTATTCCACAATGATGACCCAACTCATGGATCTAATCCAATCGTCTAGGGGTATGTTAACAATTTACAAATATTAGATCACATCCAATGGCTTAGATCATGGAGGTAGTAAAATTTAGTTAATTATAAATTAATTATTTTCTGGATTTTTTGAAATTAATTTTAGTTTAATCAATATTCCAGATCTAAAACTTTTCTCAGCCACATGAAGTTACCCATATATTATAACTAGCACATATTTATGATAGACAACATCATCTATTTTGTAAGAAGAAATTTGTTCCTTGACATGTTCCGTGGTCCTTTACCTGTTAAATATATCTTTATTCAATATTGAATAGGCTAGGGGGTCTTAAAATCATATGATTTTTGGTGTGCAAATAGTTTATAGATAGTGAATAATATCCAACGGCTCAAATCATCGATATGGGTCTCTTATCATTCGATCTAGATCCAACTTGATTTGAGTGGAGATCCACTTAAGTATTGCCAGGTCTATCTATCTATCTATCCGTATGTGTATGAGCATATACATTTGTATGTACGTACACATGTGGGTATATGCGTATGTATGTATGCATGTACATATGTATATGCATGTTTTGCAAAATCTAGTCCCTTTTTCGAGCATATTTAGAGAAAAAAAAATTCCTTTTCTTTTTTTTCTTTTTCAAGAACTTTTATCTACTGAAAATATATGCGACATATGCACTTTAAAACAATAGCAACTTACAGTTTGCACCTCTATGCACAGCCAACATGAGCTTCGAAGGACTAACCTATTCATTTGATCTAATGTAGTTAGCACAAAAAAAAAGAAATCTAAAGAATTTAAAACTAATGAGAAGATAAACAGATATACCACATCCATTCAGTGGTCACAATATATTCAAGAATCTTCTATACATCCCTTTGGTGATATCTTTTTGAAGATAAGTAGTAGCTTGACTAGTTAGAACAATGCAATAATAATTTCCTACTATAATAAGAGCCGATATATGTATGTGGAAGTTGGCACATTAAAGAAGCCAATGGATCTTCAGGAGGTCTGTTAACAACTTGGGACAAAACTGAGATTAATGGGGAACTTGTACACAACAGCTTGTTCTCTATAAACACTAAGTTCACCTTGAAAGATTTGAACCTCCAATGGACAATCACAAACATATACAGGCCACATGACAACAAAATCCGAAAAGCCTATTTCACAGAGATCAAGGAACTAACGAACCGAATTGCCGGAGCATGGTTAATTCTAAGCAACTTCAATATCACTAGACACTCTTCCGAAAGAATGGGGGCAAAGAACAGCTCTATGGTGTAAGGAACTTCAACAAATTCTTGAATCTTAATCTGCTGGAAATCAACATGGCATCCAGAAAATTCACATGGTCCATCTTCAGGGAGCACCCAACCTAGCAAAATTGAATAGATGCTTTACCTCAATAGAGTGGCATGATGCCTTTCCAATGGTGTCCGTTTTCCGCTGACAAGGCCAACCTCTGATCATTTGCCACTGCCACTCACATTCAGTCCGGAACAAACGGATGGGAAAAGGAGGAGAAACTCTTCCGATTCGAAAATATATGGTATAAATTCCCAGGATTTGACAACCTTATCAAATTGTAGTGGAAGCACCCAGCTCTGAAGATGCTGCAACCAGTATAGTGGCCAAACTACGTTACGTTCAGAACAATCTTAAAAAGTCGAGTAGGGGCAATGTTGGTAACATATTCGAAAGGAAAAAAGACATTTGCACAAGGATCGGACCATCAGACATGCTGGAAGAGGAAGTTAGTTTCACAGCAGAAGATAACAAAGAAAGCAAAACCTTTAGAATTTTGAATCCCTCTTAACTCAAGAAGAAATATACTGGCAGCAACGATTGAGGAAACAATGGATGAAAGATGGCGACTGAAACATGAAATTTTTTCATATTTGTGCAAACAATCGAAGAGGGCAAAATCAAATGGTAGAGCTTCATGAAAATAGAAGGATAATAACCAGCCAAGAAGACATTCAGAAAACATTCCTCGATTACTACTACTCACTACTAGGAAACGCAAAGGAAGAGCAAGTAGAAGCAATATGGCATCAATTATACTCTGAGACCCCGCCTGACTTAAGCTTTTGGATGAAGGAATAACAGGAAAAGAAATCAAGGAGGCAACCTTTAATCTTGCAAAGAATAAAGCACTTGGGCCAGAAGGATTGCCAACCTCATTTTATCAGATATATTGGGAAATCAAAATAGATATCATACAAGTTTTTCAAGCTTTTCAGAACTTCATTAAACCTGGCATGACTGAATTACATCTATATCGCTCTCATTCCTAAAAGCTCTTGCAATCCATTAGTTATAGACTTTTTTCCAATCAGTTTGGAGCACAGGATTATGACGATTATTTCAAAGGTCCTCTCCATCAAGTTGAGCAAAATAATAGGCCACTTAATCTCACCCTCACAGACTACTTTTTTTAAAGAGAGATCAATCTTCGAAAGTTACGTCACTGCAACAGAAATCATCTCCTTCTGCTGAAGAACAAAAGAAAAAGGAATTCTTTGTAAGGTCGATTTTGAGAAAGCTTTTGACTGCATCTCCTGGAAGTTTTTGATAGACCTCATGAAAAACAGAGGTTTCAGATCAAGATGGGTATCATGGATCACCTCTTTGCTAGAAACCACCAGCTCAAGCATATTGATCAACGGAACACTCGGCAACTAGTTCAAAAACAGACATGGACTCAAGCAAGGAAACCCGTTTTCCCCTTAAATATTTATTTTAGTGGCTAACTGGAAGCCGTCGGAGCCCGGTGCCTTGTAAGCTCCCATACTAGTGATTGCTTTTTTACCTCTTCCAAAGTGATAGGGACGGATGACATTACAACGAGATGAAACCTGACAGCAATAGATCGAATGGAATTAGCCTATATAAGGTAGGCTTCAATAGACGCGAGAAATCAAGTAGAATTTTCAATCAAGCTACTTTAGAGGGACTCATTGCGGGTGTGGGACCTTTTCATATGATTGGAAGTTCACAGTGCTTGCAATTTGGAGATGATACACTAATTTTGTAGAGAGAAACTGTTGCCCAGTAGATACAACCCAAGAGGGGAGTGAATTGGGTCTTTTAAGACTTTTCAACTATTTCTAAACTTTTCAATTAATTAAGCTAAGTTGTATAGATGCACAATGGAATTTAAACTTAGCAACAATTTGATTCTAATATGACCAAAATTAAAACTATTAAGCAGCAGACTCAATAAACAATTAGTCTAGATTTCCCCAAGCAAGCATTTCAATACAATGAATCTTAATGCAGTTTTATTAAATGAAACTTGATTAAACAATTTGAATATACTTGCAACTAAGGGATGTGCAGATAAGAGTTAAGCAAGCAATTCAATCAGATATTTATCTAACTAAGTGAGGTAATTAAACAATGAAAGAAAGCATCACAAACACAACAAACATATAGTGGTTCGGTGCACCCCAGCACCTACATCTACTCCCCAAGACCTCTTGGAAATTTCACTATAATCCCTCAGATTACAGCCGGTTGTTTTACAAGCTCACAACCTAAATTGTTGTTTTCACGAGATCACAACGAACTCGGTCGGTTTTCACAGGCTCACCGATTAGAACCACTCGATTGTTTTCCCGGGTTCACAATCAAACTCAGTTGATTTTTCCCGGTTCACCAACCACAACCTTACACCGTTGGTTTTTCCTTTGGCTCACCAACAAACCTTAACCCCTTGATTCAATCCCTTGATTGAATCAAGTTACAAGATATTAGAACAAGAGTTTAAAACAAATACAAGCTTCTTAAACAAGCAGATATAACAATGTAAACAAATAGAGTAAAGAGAAGAAGCCCTCAAACAAGTTTTGTAGATGAAGGAACTCGGCTTCTTCTTTACTTGACCCTCTTCTGATTTCGCACGAAGTAGAGGATCACTGAGGCAGCACACAGTTGGAGAGAAAGCCTTGAGATTCACTCAGATGCTTTTCTTCTCTCTCTTTTGCTTTGAATGGCCCTTTTGTGCTTTTGGGAGGTTTCTCTTGAAATCTCTTTGAAATCTCTTCCCTATGTGTTCTCTCTCACTTCCTTTTCTTCTTCCCTAGCTCTTCCCTTGATTTTATAGCTTTGGATGGCGTGGGAACAAAAATCTAGCCGTTAGAGACAAAAATAGAGCCGTTCTGATCCGTTTGCATAGTCTGTCCATGTATCCGTTGGGATCGGAGTCGACTCGCGCGATCTGGAGTCGACTCAGCTGTTACTGGAGTCGACTCGCGCTTTACTGGAGACGACTTGCCCACTATTACAGATTTGAATTAAAGTGCATGTCTCGTCCTGGAGTCGACTCGCCAACAGCTGGAGACGACTCGGGCACTTAGGGGTCGGCTCATTCTCAGGATTCTAGAAACCCAACTTTTTATTTTTCTTCCTCGAGTCGACTCGGATTTACTTGGAGTCGACTCGGCTGTCTTGAGAGGCGACTCGAGATCTTCGGGAGACGTCTCGCTCTCAGAGACCGAAAAATTGATTCTCTGTCTTTTGAACTGATCTACCTCGGAGTCGACTCGGGCCTTGATGGAGTCGACTCGGCTATCTTGGGGGTCCACTCTGGAACACTTGGAGTCGACTCGTTCACAGGGTCTCCGAAACTGATTCTCTGTCTTTTTGTCTGCTTCCCTTTGGAGTCGACTCGGGACCATCTGGAGTCGGCTCGCCAAGCATTGGAGTCGACTCGGGACCATCTGGAGTCGGCTCGCCGACAGGGTCTAAAATCCATCATTCTGTCTTTCTATCTGTTCTCAGTCGGAGTCGACTCAGAGAGTCCCGGAGTCGACTCGAGCATTGTTCCTTGAAACTCCAGAGTGCCAGAGTTGACTCTGAACTTCCAGGAGTCGACTCGAGGACTATTCTTTTGAATTTTTGTTGAATTTGCTCCTCCAACTTGAATTCTTTGTACTTGTAACTTGGGCCAATGAAGTGTGGCTTTCTTCCAACTTTTCTTGAGAACTTTTGAGGCTTTCTTGCATTCTTCCAACTTGCTATATTCCTTGCAAAACAATTTATCTTTCTTCTTGCAACACAACCATTAGTAATTATACTTCAAGATTTTGTGATCATCAAAATCAATCTTTGGGTCAGCAATCTCCCCCTTTTTGATGATGACAAAACTTGGAGTATATACAATATAAAATAGAATGTGTTTTAGAACTAATGCATAGCTAAGTTGCATGAAGTAGAAAATATATATCTGTAAAATATACTTCATGATAATGCTTTAGATTTAATCAACTTAACATAATCAACATATAAAGCATTATGAGCATATACTCAGATATTTCTCCCCCTTTTTGACAACATCAAAAAGATTGCAAGATAATGAAACATTAAGCACAAAGCAGCAAATGATACTCAAATATTCCTTTTCCTTATTGTACTCTGATTTTCAGTCAATGCATGTCGAATTATTGCAAGAATATGAATCATATAACTCAAGGCAATAATGTCAGAATAAGATTAATAAGCATAGATCAGAGCCAATTAAGATGATTTTAGAGCAAATTATAATGAGAGCACATCGAATGTGATTCCAAAGATAGTTTTCAAATCAAGTGTAGGTAGAACCTTTTTCAAGTTAAGTCAAGGAGTATCAAGACTGATATTCAAAGAAGGTACGAATGAAAATCTAACCCCTTTTTTTTTAAAGATCTTTAATAACAAGTACGAAAGCTTGTTCATTTAAGATCTTTTGCCCAATATATTAAGTATTTAGCAACATGAGAGTAATTTAATTAATTTTTCGAGTATAAAATCAAAACAAAAAGAATATAACATCATGTTGGATCATTAATTTTTTAATAACTTCAAAGTTCTTTGATGATATAAAAGCATTGGGGCACACATAAAGTTCAAAAGTTCGTTGATAATTCTCTTGTTTCTTTTAAAAGTCAAGGCATCAAAATCAAGCAAGATGAGTTGGCATAAGATTGAAACACTAAAGTGCATGCCAACAAGAGCTCATTAGTGGATTCCAAAATAAATTTTCGACACTAAGACAAATAGAATCCATTTCAATTTATTTTCAAAACAAATAATTTACCAATGAAGTGCAGATAAAAATCCAAATTTTGAAACATATTCAATGAAGCACAAAGTTGATACCAAAATATGCTTAAATTGATATCAGTTTTAAACCAATTAGACATTAAAAGCATAGTAAAATCATTGCCAAATATACATAGAGTAACTTTTAATGATTTGGCTTTAAGAGCATTCATTTTTCTTTCATTTATGTAAGCTTCTTGAGTTCTATTCATGAATCAGACATACAACATTACATTTCAAGCTGATTTTTCGCTTTTATTTTTCTCCTCCTTTTTTATTAAATAAGAGGCACGTAAGATCAACTTTGAATTGCAATTTGGTCCATGATGGATGCACAAGATATATTAACCAAATAGCAAGCTTCAAAGTGTATCAAAAAGATTTTCAGATTTAAATTTCAGATGATACATAATGGAGAGTGTTAGGATCACTTCTCATTTAGTATTCTTTCTCTCTGCTTTAGTTATGGATTTATGCGATTAAGTTTCATATGATCTCTCCCCCTGAAATTTTCTTTCTCCTCCTTAATTGATCATTCCACTTAAGAGTTTAGAATTTGAAGATAATGTTCAATAAAACATTCAAATTGTCAATCTCGAAAATATATTTTTTTATAAGTTTCAGCACAGCTTACACTAATGAGAACTCAACTCAAGGCAAGCAATGGCAACACAAAGAGGTTCATCAAAATCAATCCATAAAACATTCAAGGAATGCATCAAGTGAAAGTGACTTTTGAATAAGATACATAATGCATTTAGATTAAATATCTAAAGCTCCCCCTCAAAAGATGCATTCTTCTTTAATCATTCTTTTCTTTTTGTTGAATTTCAGATTTTGATGATAAGCATGAATAAAACTGAAATTCTATGATATCAAGAATGTAGAGTAATCTAGAATTATTCAAAATTTATAGCAATCACTCTTTTTAATCTTTCAAGAACAAGTTATGCTTCCTCTTAATCTTTAAGAAAATATTTTGAAATATTAATCAGAAAATAATTCATTTGAAGCTCAATTTCTTTCAAAAGCAATTACATTTTCTTTCTTTTAAGAGTCATTTGAGTGAGTTGAGATGTTTCTAGCTTTAAGATCATTCACTCTTTTAAAAATAGTTTTTTCTTTTAGTGATGGAAGCAACAATCATGCAGAAAGAGATATAGAAGATCATTCAAGTGAATGTTCATAGAATTTAATTTCTTACTCATAGATTCACAGTAATGTATACATGAAATACAATGAATCTTTTTAATATCAAAATAAAGTCACATATTTAGAAACATTTGTTCATAATCAAGATCATTGAAAAATACATCATTTAAACCAATTTTAGTACACTTTAAAGATAAGAAATGATATGTTTCATATGCGTATCGGAGCAATCAACCAAGGCGTCAAAATTAATTCTGTTTTTCTTAAGTTAAGATTTTTATTTAGGAATCATATTGAGTTATTCTCCTTGAGGATCCTAGTGTTATTTTGATGCTTACAAAGCCATTAAGGCCATATAGAAGTGCTAATATTATTAACTCAATTAATCCAGTACATAAGTGAGTAAGAAAGAAAGATTTGATACATCCTTGATACGCTTTGCTTGATACATTTAAAAGAACCTTCAAGAACACATCTAAAACAAATTATATTGGAAGAACTTGAGGAAAAAACTAATTTAGAGTTTAATATACCTTAGAGTCAAGTTCTTTTAATTGAAGCTTAACTCTGTCATTTACATGCTTAATGAGCTTAAACTTTAATATGCCAAGCATCCTAAGGAGAAAGAAATGATTTGCAATGTTGTTACTTCTTTTATATGTTTAATGTGCAAATCTAACCTAAAGATGCAGAAAAACAGGATTAGAGTCGACCCCATAAGAGATGGAGTCAACCCAGGCACAATTTGGCACATTCTGGCACAAATGGCACAAATGGCACAGATCTTAGGTTGACCCCAGAAAAGCTCGGGCCGACCCCAGCTCGGGTCAACCCCAGAAAAAGCTTGAGCCGATCCCAGGTTGAGTCGACCCCAATGGAACTTGAGTCGACCCAACTAAACCTTGAGTCGATTCAAAAAGAGTTGAGTCGAGCCAAGTGAAAAACGGCTGAAATATAAGATTCTGTGTTTCCTGAGAGGGTCGACCCCAATGTAGCATGAGTCGACCCAAGTAAAAGTTGGGTCGATCCCAGTGAAAGTTGAGTAGACCCCAAGTCTGATGAACAGTGGTTTGAGTCGACCCCAGGAAAGTTTGGGTCGACCCAAGCACGGGCAGAAGCATAACGGCTAGTTCTGCACATGTACTTTTTAAGTCCCCAACGGCTATAAACGGCTACTTTCTCCATTCCAACGGTAGGAAAGTGATCTTTGGAGGTTGGAGAAGTATTTAAGAGCCACTATTCATCAAAGGAAGAGATCTTGGTGGGAATCTAAGTGTGCATTCAAGAGAAAGAGGAAATCCAAGAAAGTTAAGGTTATTGCTTCAAGTTCAAACCCAAAAGAAGTGTGTTGAGCAGAATTCAAGTGCCTTCAAGAGCTCAACCAATTCATTGAAGAGTAAAGCAACCTTGGAAAAGAAGAGAAGAGCAATCTACAAAGGGATAATTATTTTCTACTCTCTTCTTTTTGTGCATATTTGTTATATTTGCTCTTTTAGGAGCTTTCGTTCTTTACTTATTACTCTTGTTGTAAGGTTTGTTGGTAAGTCCGTAAAACCATCATTGTAGGTTGTTGGTAAGCCCGCAAAACCAACGTAGGTTGTTGGTAAGCCCATAAAACCAACGAAGGTTTGTTGGTGAGCCCGTAAAACCAACGGTGTAGGTTTGTTGGTGAACCCGTAAAACCAACGGTGTAGGTTTGTTGGTGAACCCGTAAAACCAACGGTGAAGGTTTGTTGGTGAGCCCATAAAACCAACATAGGTTTTTGGTGATCCCGGAAAACCAAGTATAAAGATTTTTGGATTGTGAGCCCGGAAAACAATCTAACTGTAATCCGACGAATTATAGTGAATTCCCAAGAAGAGACTTGGGGAGTGGACGTAGGTGCTTGGGGTGCACCGAACCACTATACATTGTCTTGTTTGTGTTGTGCTTGTTCTTGTATTTATTCTTGCTTTATATTTGATTTTTGTTCTAGGGTAAGTTCACACAAATAACTTAAGAAAGCTTCCACCGCTCTTAACAAGAAAACTTTTAAAGCACCAAAAATTTAGAAAAACCCAATTCACCCCCCCTCTTGGGTTGTCACCTTGGGCAACAAGTGGTATCAGAGCAGGTGCTCTATAATTTCTTATCTGTTGATTTTGACCTAACCGCCAAAAAGCCAAAGATTATGACAACTCAAATAGATAGTTTTCTAGGAAAAGGACAATTAATTGATAGACCTCCACTATTTAATGGCATAAATTACACAGTGGAAAACACGCATGCGCGTCTTCATACAATCACTTGATTATAATTTATGGGGTATTATAGTCAATGGGATAAACACAAACACTAATCATAATAAGGAAATGACCCAACAAAATTCAAAAGCCATGAAGCTGTTATATTGTGCATTAGATGAGAATGAGGTTAATTGCACATCTTCTTGCATAACTGCTAAAGACATATGGAATATGCTAGAGGCTAAATATGAAAGGACTAATATTTTTAGTGAAACTGAAATTAGCTCTGAAGAAGAAGAGATTCAAGCTGATATTGAAAACCTATGCCTTGTGGCACACAAGGACGAGGTATGTATTGAAACACAAAGTGTCTCCTCTTCTGAATATGAAGTATGTGATAAAATTGAAAATGATTTTACACTTGATGAGTTACATGATGCATTTCTTGATCTAATGAAAGAACATAAGAAACTCATTTGTAAAAACAAAAACTTGAAGAATGAAAAGAAAATCCTAGTAAATGAAAAACTGAAACTGTCTAATCATTATGAAACTCTAATTAAGAAACATACTAATGAAACTAAAATTTTAATTGAGAAAAATAAAGAACTAAATCAGAAAAACCAACTTCCCACTGAAAGCCATGATAAACTTAAGAAAAACAATGAATTACTTTCAGAAGATAATAGAAGATTAACTAAAAAAGTTGACAAATTGAGACCTGTTGTTGAAAGATTTACTTTCAGTTCTGAAAAGTTGAACCTAATGATAAATAATCAAAGAGCTGGATTTGATAAAGTTGGATTGGGATATCAATCTTGGTACATTCAAAAATCTTTCAAGAATATGTTTGTTAAAACAGTTTCTAATTATTTTAAAACAGATTCTTATAATGCTGATAAACAGGAACAAAAGCTAAGCAAAATCTCTTCTGTTCCTAAATCTGTACATTACAAATTTGATGAACCTAAAAGGCAAAAACAGAAAACTGAAGGTTTATCTACTACTCATATTAAATTTATGTTTGTTAAATTTAACAAGATGATGCAGAAATACATTCCTTGTAATCCTAAAATCTGCAAGTCTATGAACAAAATAGCTACTAAGAAAATATGGATTCCAAAAGGAACAATTATAGCTTACCTGCAAGGACCTAAAAGAGCTTGGATTCCTAAGTTGAA
Organism: Phoenix dactylifera; assembly: GCF_009389715.1. Lineage (NCBI taxonomy): Eukaryota > Viridiplantae > Streptophyta > Magnoliopsida > Arecales > Arecaceae > Phoenix > Phoenix dactylifera. The sequence continues at coordinate 87,490 of NW_024068321.1, forward strand.
AATCTGAATATTTTCTGCAGGTGTGTCTAGCACTTAAGGCTCCAACAGTTAATTTGGACATTGGGTGCTCTAGACACATATTAAAGAATGAAACTTAAAATAAACTTAAGAAAAGAAATTGAAATGAAAATAATAATGAAAAAAATAATCCTTGCATTTTATCATTCTCTTTGCCTTAGTATCTGATTAAAACATGAATTGCAGGTATTAATCAATTTTGTGATATAGGTAATATGTATATATATATAATTAAATCATTTTATTTTATAGTATGCTTTACTTACTGTTGATAAGTTGCTAAATGATTAATCAATTTATTAAGAATAACTCTATGAATTCTCTATATGCTTGATTGAGAGTTTTTATCCATGGCATTATCTTTTATTGATCATAGACATGAGAATGTATACTTGGTATGCCTTTGAATATATGCACTATGAATACCAAGATTAAAGAAACCATTTTTGGCATATAAAATCAACTCATACTAGTATGAACTTAATCTCAAAAGACCTTATCATTGGTTCACTTAGATTAATTTTTGCAAGGTCAAAGTTTGCTATGTATGTCATCTAAAAAACAAACTAGAATCATTTCTAAATCTGAAAACATTGTTTTCACCTTTTAGCCTTTGAAAATTCTCCATAAGAACTTATTTGAATCTCTAGGATTGTGAACCTAGGAGATAAGCTTTTTGATTTTGTAATTGTGGATAATTTCTCAAAGCTAACATTCGTTTTGTTCTTGGCACTTAAATTGAAATACTTTCTGCATTAGCACAATTATACAAAAGGTTTCAAATAAAAAAGGTTTGCAAACTGTGAAAGTATCATGGCACAGTTTTGAAAACCAATTTGTTAATAAGGTTTGCACAGAAAACGGTATTGAATACAATTATTTTTGCACCAAGAATACTATTGCATATAGGGGTTATAAAAATATAAAAATAGAACCTTTGCTGTGTAAGGACAATGCTTTGTGATAGCAGTTGATTAATGTTATCATCACAGCTTGTCATATTATAAGGTTTCTATTAAATCTATTTTTGAAGAAAACCCCATGTGAACTCATGAAAAACAGAAAATCAAATGGTGCATACCTTCATGTTTTTCAGTTATACATGTTATGTTCTCAAGAATGAAATATATGCCAAATCTGATAAAACAAGTATTTCTTTGGATATTACTCATTAAGCAATGCATATAGAATATTCAATGAAAAAATACTAGTTATAGAAATATCAATTCATATTATTCTTATTAAAACTAGATCTTTTATTGAGAATATAGTTTGTCATTTTGCTTCTATTTAAAAGACATTAAGAAGAATGAACAAGATGATAATTGGTTAAGTTAAACTAAATCATTTTGAAAGGGATAAAATTTGAAATCTTATTGAAGAATCTGAAAACTTTTTATATTTGGAACAAAACTGAGTTTTTCAGAAACACACTTAATTAAGAAGAATTTGTGATTACTAAAAGAATTAATCAGAAAAGATGAAATAGATCTTGATAAAATCTTTGCATGATTAGAAGCCAAAGATAACTACTTTCATTTGATTGTTTTATGTGTATTTTGTCAAATGAATGTGTAGAATGAACTTCTGTGTGGTTATATTATTAAAATTTTTATGTAAAAATAACCATCTATATTTGAAAAATATTTATTACAAACATGATAAAACACTATTTGATTTAGAACAAGCACCAAGAGCATGATATGAAAGATTAAGTAACTTTTTGATAGAAAGTAATAGTGATAAAACTATGTATCAAAAAGAAAAATTCTGATATCATAATTGCTCAAATATATATTGATGACATTATTTGTGGTGCTACTAATGAAGCTTTATGTAAAATTTTTACTAAGCTCATGCAGGGTGAGTTCGAAATGAGTAAAATGGATGAACTAACCTTTCCTCTCGAACTCCAAACTAAGACAAATAAGAAAGGGGATCTTCATTGACCAAAGTAAGTTCACAAGAATATTCTTACAAAAGTTTGGCATGAAGAAAGGTATATCTATGACCCCATATTATAGAGTTTAAAAATGATGAGCAAGGTAATTTTATTGTTTGAAGCTGTATTACTATATCATACAGCTTGTAGGCCAAATTGTATGCTCATTTTATGCTTATATGCAAAGATATCAAACTAATTCTAATGAATCACATTTAATTGATATCAAAAGACTCATAAAAATCTGTTAAGATAATAAAACTAAGTACTCCAATCTTAAGTAAAAGCAAAACAAGCATAATATATTCAGCACATTTGTAAGAATTATGTGAGCATTTCTTTGGAAAGGATAAAATCTGTAATAAACTATATTTAAACAGGAAGAGTTTGGAGTGAACATTTTTAAAGGGAACGGTTTAAACCTTTCTATATTGCTCATCATAGGGATGGTGCCAATGGGGAGGCTAGTGGTAGTACCCGGCACTATTTGACCCAACTATTCGGTGTAGGGCATATTAGGGACGGCACAAGAGGAAGGCTAGTGGTAGTACCTCGTGCCTCTTCCAACTCCATCGGATAGGTAGCAAATAGAGTATAGAGCATAGAAAAGTAAAACCAAAAAGAAATGAAGATCAAAATGTTCACTGAGTGCTTAAAGGAAGAAATTCAAAAATAAGAAAATGAATGACAAGATAAATGAAAGTATATAAGAAGCTTGTGAAAAGCCAAATGAAGTTTCGATCACTTGAAAACACACCTTAAGGATAAAATCAGTGTAGAATTATATATAAATTGGGAGAGTTTATTTGAAAAGAATTAATTTTAATCGTTGACATACTTGTTCTTAATGCTTTAATGGTATGCATACTATATTTCGCATGTAGCATGATGTTTTGAATTGTGAGTTTTCAATATTCGAAAAAAAAAATGGAGGATTTTGTTCAAATATAATTTGTGATGCTCTATGCCTAGATAATTTGATTGAAACATGTTTCTATCAACAACAACATCATTTTGTTTTAGTGAATATCTTTTGAAAAATAAAAGAAAAGAACAATCTGAATTTGCAAATTAGGCAGAATGAATTAATTCGAATTTATCTTCCATTTTGCCTAACATTGGTACATAATGTTCTGATACATGTTAAAATGTCCTTCAATTTGTACCAAAACTCAATATTAAAAATAAAGATTCTGAATGTGCTCTGATGTGCTTGAAATATGTATTTTCAGTCTTAATGACTTAAGATGAGCTACAATATAGAAGATACATATCTCAAATTATGAATTTTGAAAGTCTCCTTGAAAATTCTTATGAAATTCAGAATATGACCTAGTATAAAAGTTTAAACTCCATATAAAATGCTTATATCTTTACATTTTGTAATTTTCATTATATGCTTCAATGATTGCATCATTTTGGGGAATAACTCAATATGATTCCTAGATGAAAACTACGGTTTAAGAAAAATAGAATTAATTTTGATGCCTTGATTGTTTGCTCCGATACGCATCTGAAACATATCATTTTCTATCTTATAAGTTTAATAAAATTGGTCTAAATGATGTATTTTTCAATAATCTTGATTGCGAACAAATGTTTCTAAACATATGATTTTATTTTGATATTAAAAAGATTTATTGTGCTTCATGTATACATTGCTGAGAAACTATGACTAAGAAATTGAAATTTATAAATATACACTTGAATGATCTTCTATATATTTTTCTTGCATAGTTAATTGCTTCTATCATTAAAAGAAAAAGCTATTTATAAGAAGAGAGTGAATGATCCTAAAGCTTGAAATATTTCACTTACTCAAATAATTTTTAAAGGAAAGAAAATATAATTACTTTTGAAAGAAATTTGAGCTTCAAAAGAATTATTTTCTGATTAATACTTCAGTAAATATTCTCAAAAATTAAGAGGAAGCATAATTTGTTCTTGAAAGTTTAAATAGAGTGATTGCTATATATTTGAAAAACTCTACATTCTTGATATCACAAAATTTCTGTTCTATTCACCTTATCATTAAAATCTGAAATTCAATAAAAAAAAGTTTGAAAAAAATGCATCTTTTGAGGGGAAGCTTTAAATACTCAAACTCGTTATTGAAAATTATCTTCAAACTCTAAACTCTCAAATGGAATGATTAATTAAGGGGGAGAAAGAAAATTTCAGAGGAAGAGATCATATAGAACTTAATCGTGTAAATTCACAACTAAAGATGAGAGAAAGAATACTAAATGTAAAGTGGTATTAAACTTTGTACTTCATTGAATATCTTTTGAAAGTTGGATTTCCATCTATATTCATCGGTAAATCATTTGTTTTCTGAAAATTAATTGAAAAGGATTCCATCTGTCTTAGTATCGAAAATTTATCCTGGAATCTACTTATAAGTTCTTATTGGGGTTGCACTTTAGTGTTTCAATCCTGAACCAATTCATTTTAATTGATTTTGATGCTATGATCTTTAAAGGAGTAAAATAAAGTCTTTAAAAGAGCTCTAAAAGAACTTTCAAAGCCTTGAATTTTATGTATCCTACATTGCATAAATTCATGTTTTGATATCTATGCCCCAATACTTTTATATCATGAAAGAACTTTGAAGTCATTAAGAATTAAGGATTCAACATAATCTTATGTTTTTCGAGTATATAAGTTTTGATCTTTATCTGCTCTTATACTATACCCTGAAAATTAATTAGATTGCTCTCATCTTGCTATATACTTAATATATTAAAAAAAAAGAGGTGTTGAATTTTCATTTGTGCCTTCTTTGAATATTATTCTTGATACTCCTTGAAATAACTTGAAAAAGATTACATCTACACTTGATTTGAAAACTATCTTTGGAATCTACATTTAGAGATCTCTTCTGGCTCACATCCTAAATGTCTCATTTTTAAAGCCAAACTTTTCATCCTTGATTTTGATGTGATCCAATCATAATTTTAAAACTATCTTAATTGGCTCTGATCTATACTCATTATCTTGCCCTGACAGTATTGCCTTGAGTCACATAATTCATATTCTTGCAATAATTTGGCATGCAATGAATGAAATATTGTCTTGTGCTTAATATTTCATTATTTTGCAATCTTTTTGATATTGTCAAAAAGAAAAAGAAATATCTGAGTATATACTCATAATGCTTTATGTTTTGAATTGAATATCAATCAGCTTAGATTGAAATATGTTGATTATGTTAAAGCTGATTAACTCTAAAGTATTATCATGAAGTATGTTCTTAAAGTATCTCCCAGACTTTGTATTTGTTTTAACTTATATTTGCTCTTTGTGGTAGTTTGTATTTCTTCTCTAAAACATAGTGCTTTTGGCATAGACAATGTTTCTCTTGAGTTATGATCTTGTGATTGTCATTACAGATGCTATCCATTTCATTGTTATTCATTATTTTTGATGATAACAAAAAGGGAGAGAAAATATAAGGAAGAAACTAGAAGCAAATTCTATAAGAAAAACAGTATAGGGGAGAAAATATAAAAGGTATAATATTGCATACTTAAGGGGGAGACATGTATTATACACTAAAGGGGGAGACATTTGACAAAGAGAAAATCTGAATCTGGCACATAATCATAGAGATTTTTCTTGCCCTCGATGACATAGCTTGAAACTCTTGCTTTACGGGGGGAGCAAAGCTAAAATTCATTAGGCATTCTACTTGGATAAGATAGGGGGAGCTTTTGGTTCATTGATACATTCTCTAAATTGGACTATTTTGAAACTTTTACAGCGAAAAGCATTTTTTATACATTAAACCTTACTTCTCACATGAAATATCAATTTGCTTATACTCAATGTTTTGTAATCATCAAAAAGAGAGAGATTGAAGATCCTAGTGTTATTTTGAATGCTTACAAAGCCATTGAGGCCATATGGAAGTGCTAATGTTATTAACTCAATTAATCTAGTACATATGTGAGTAAGGAAGAAAAGATTTTGATACATCCTGATACGCTTTGCTTGATCACATTTAAAAGAACCTTCAAGAACACATCTAAAACAAATTATATTGGAAGAACTTGAGGAAAGAACTAATTTAGAGTTTAATATACCTTAGAGTCAAGTTCTTTTAATTGAAGCTTAACTCTGTCATTTACATGCTTAATGAGCTTAAACTTTAATATGCCCAAGCATCCTAAGGAGAAAGAAATGATTTGCAATGTTGTTACTTCTTTTATATGTTTAATGTGGCAAATCTAACCTAAAGATGCAGAAAAACAGGGTTAGAGTCGACTCCATAAGAGATGGAGTCGACCCCAGGCACAATTTGGCACACTTTGGCACATTCTGGCACAAATGACACAGATCTTGGGTCGACCCCAGAAAAGCTCGGGCCGACCCCAACTCGAGTCGACCCAAAAAAAGCTTGAGCCAACCCCAGGTTGAGTCGACCCCAATGGAACTTGAGTCGACCCAACTGAACTTTGAGTCGACCCAAAAAGAGTTGAGTCGACCCAAGTGAAAAAACGGCTGAAATATAAGATTTTGTATTCCTGAGGATCGACCCAATGTAGCATGAGTCGACCCCAAGTGAAAGTTGGGTCGACCCTAGTGAAAGTTGAGTAGACCCCAAGTCTGATGAACAGGTGGTTTGAGTCGACCGCCAGGAAAGTTTGGGTCGACCCAAGCAACGGGCAGAAGCATAACGGCTAGTTCTGCACATGTACTTTTTAAGTCCCCAACGGCTATAAACGGCTTACTTTTCTTCATTCCAACGGTAGGAAAGTAATCTTTGGGAGGTTGGAGAAGTATTAAGAGCCACTATTCATCAAAGGAAGGGATCTTGGGTGGGAATCTAAAGTGTGCATTCAAGAGAAAGAGGAAATCCAAGAAAGTTAAGGTTATTGCTTCAAGTTCAAACCCAAAAGAAGTGTGTTGAGCAGAATTCAAGTGCCTTCAAGAGCTCAACCAATTCATTGAAGAGTGAAGCAACCTTGGAAAAGAAGAGAAGAGCAATCTAACAAAGGGATAATATTTTCTAACTCTCTTCTTTTTGTGCATATTTGTTATATTGCTCTTTTAGGAGCCTTTCATTCTTTACTTATTACTTCTGTTGTAAGGTTTGTTGGTAAGCCCGTAAAACCATCATTGTAGGTTGTTGTTAAGCCCCGCAAAACCAACGAAGGTTTGTTGGTGAACCCGTAAAACCAACGGTGTAGGTTTGTTGGTGGAACCCGTAAAACCAACGGTGAAGGTTTGTTGGTGAGCCCGTAAAACCAACATAGGTTTTTGGTGATCTTCGGAAAACCAAGTGTAAAGATTTTTGGATTGTGAGCCCGGAAAACAATCCAACTGTAATCCGACGGATTATAGTGAATTCCCAAGAAGAGGCTTGGGAAGTGGACGTAGGTGCTTGGGGTGCACCGAACCACTATACATTGTCTTGTTTGTGTTGTGCTTGTTCTTGTATTTATTCTTGCTTTATATTTGATTTTTGCTCTAGGGTAAGTTCACACAAATAACTTAAGAAAGCTTCTACCGCTCTTAACAAGAAAACTTTTAAAGCACCAAAAATTTAGAAAAACCCAATTCACCCCCCCTCTTGGGTTGTCACCTTGGGCAACACTCCTGAATGATTTGATCATTGAGGCATATAATTAAGGTTACAAAGATGTAACAATATAAGCATTTTTAAATTAAGTTTAAGCTTTTATACAAAATCGGATTCTGAACTTCATAAAGATTTTCAAGGAGGCTTTCAAAGTTATAATTTGAGATATGTATTTTCCACATTGTAGCTCATCTTAAATCATTACGATTGAAAATACATATTTCAAACATATTAGAGCATATTCAGAATCTTTGTATTTAATGTTGAGTTTTGGTACGAATTAGAACATTATGTACCAAAGTTAGGCAAGTTGAAAGATAAAACAAAATCAATTCATTTTGCCTAAATAGAGATATCCTTCTCTTCTCCTTTTTACAAATTTATTCAACTTTCAGATTTCAAATATGATCGTAAACGACAAATCTGAAATTTTTTTTAATAATATCAAAAAAAAATTATGCAGTATTTCAAACATTCAATCAAATTATCCAAGCATGGAGCATTACAAAATATTGAGAACCCATAATTCAAAACATCATGCCACATACAAAATATATTATGTGTTAAGTCATGCATTAAAATATTAAGAACAAGCATGTCAAGGATCAAAATCAATTCTTTTCAAATAAACTTCCTCTATTTAAATATAATCTTGCACTGTTTTCATCCTTAAGGTGTATTTTCAAGTGATTAAAACTTGACTTGATTCTTCTTATATACTTTCATTTACTTTATCATTCATTTCCTCATTTTTTTTGAATTTCTTTCCTTAACCAATTAACGAAGTAGAATGTTAAACCTTATACTAGATTTAATGAATAAATTGAGACTTATCTTTAATTATGTGTCAACGCACCCATTTGTATGAAAGTTTCATTTGTTCCATGGGTAGCTTGGTACACCTACATCTACACCCTCATATTTTCATTTTGGGTACCCAAGCTTGCTTGGGTCCTTGAGGGTTAGTGCATATGGTTCCTTTTGGAACCCAAATCTGTTTAATAGTAATAACTTTACCATTTGATTTATTCGTATTAGAACCATAGGTAAATTTTTATGCCCAATCTTTTTATGTTTGAAATAAGTTATCTTATTTGATAGTTTGCTTGGCGAATTGATAACCTTTTTCTTTAGGAGTTTATTGTTGAGCAAAGGAATCCAGCCAAGTCTTGATTTATCAAAAACAGCATGTTGGCTTTCAAACATCGTTTTTAATCTTTCTGAACTTACAGTAAATTTGTTAATAAAAGATTTCAGTTGGTTAACTTCTTCACTTAAGTTTTGATTTTTTTAATTAAATTCTGATTTTTCTGAATCAATTCTTCTGAATTTAATCTTAAGCGTTCATTCTCAGAATTTAATTTGTCTTTCATTTCAGCGGAAGAATTTCTTTCTTCTGATATTTCCAGATTTAGCTTTTTAAGATTTTTATTTTTCGTAGCTAATTTTCTACATTCACCATACAAATCATGAAAAGCATTTAATAGTTCATCATAAGAGAATTCTTCTTGAAATTCATTAGGTGTAAAATCAGATTCAGATTTTACCTTATCTTCTTGTGCCTCTTGTAGTTCTTTGGAGCTAGTATCATCATTGTTGCTCCTAACTTTCATTTTCTTGCTTGACTCTTCCTTGGTCAAGACTTTCTTGCTTTTTATCTCTTTCTTCCTTTCTTCTTGCTTCCTCTTCTTCTTTGTCTTTAGGAAGCTTTTGAATTTTTCGGTGTTTGGGTATGGATCCTTGTTTTCATCACCGAATTCTTCATTTGTTGTTCTTTCTTCCTGATTGGGAGATTCAACATCTTTTTCTGCAGGCTCACTGTTAGTATGTAATTGAAGCACATGTGAGCTAATCTGAATTGTCATAAATATTTTCTAAAGCATCCCAGATCTCCTTAGCAGATAAGCATGCAGAGATTTTATTAACTTCAGTTTCATGGATAGCACAATATAGTATGTTCATAGCATTAGCATTCAATTGTGCTAAGTCTTTTTCATTAATAGTGTGAGAGAGTGAGTGAGGGCCATTTATTATAACATTCCATAACTTATAGTTTTGTGATTGAACAAAGATTTTCATTCTAGCTTTCCATTAGATATAGTTATTTTCATCAAAACATGAAGGTATGTTTATGGAAAGTCCCTCGGTAAATAACACATTATGCGGGGTTGCCATGATCTTTGGCTCTAGTCGGTTAAGACTATAAATGACAAGAGAGCACCTGCTCTGATACCACTTGTTGCCCAAGGTGACAACCCAAGAGGGGGTGAATTGGGTTTTTCTAAATTTTTGGTGCTTTGAAGGTTTTCTTAGTTAAGTGTGGTGGATGCTTTCTTAAATTATTTGAATGAATTAAACTAAAGCAAAGATGAAATAAAATGCAAGAATAAACATAAGAACAAGCACAACACAAACACAACGATATATAGTGGTTCGGTGCACCCCAAGGCACCTACGTCCACTCCCCAAGCGTTCCCTTGCGAATTTTACTATAACCCCTTGGATTACAGTAGGATTGTTTTCCGGACTCACAATCCAAAACCTTTACAATTGGTTTTTCGGGATCACCAAAAACCTAACTGTTGATTTTACGGGCTTACCAACAACCTACATTGTTTTTACGGGCTTACCAACAACCTATGTTGGTTTTACGGGCTTACCAACAACCTACAATGTTGGTTTTACGGGCTTACTAACAAACCTTACAACAAGAATAAAGAACAAGAAACTAAAGCTCCTAAATGAACAAATAAAACAATTATGAGCTACAAAGAAAATTTTAGAATATAGTTATCGCTTTAATAAGGCTCTTCTTCTTTGTCAAGATTGCTTCACTCTTCAAGGGTTGATGGAGCTCTTAATGTCTCTTGGAATCTGCTCAACCACTTCCTTTTGGCTCTTTGAATGAAGCAATTGAATGAAGCTTGCCTTGCTAGGGTTTTCTCTTGAATGCACTTAATGTATTTTCAAAAGCTTACTTCCTCTGATGAATACTCTCTCTTAAATACTTATCCAACCTCCAAATAGTCTTTTCTGACCATTGGATTGAAGAAACTAGCCGTTTATAGCCGTTGGGAGTCCAAAAAGCACTTCTGCACAACTAGCCGTTATGCTTCTGCCCGTGCTTGGGTCGACCCAAACTTTTCTGGGGTCGACTCAAACCACTGTTCATCAGACTTGGGTCGTTTCAAGCTTTTCTGGGGTCGGCCCTCTCAGAAAATCCAGAGACTTGCTTTCTTGACATTCTCAATCTGGGGTCAACTCAACTTTTTCTGAAGTCGGCTCAACTTGGGCGGCTCAAGGTTTCTTGGGGTCAGCTCCACCTGAGGTCGGCTCGAGAAAACTTGGGGCGGCGCCTCTCAGTAAATTCCAAAAGGCTGTATTTTCAAATGGCTGAAGCTAGGTCGGCCCGCTTTTCTGGGGTCGACCCAAAATCGGTGTCATTTGTGCCATTTGTGCCAGAATATATGCCAAAGTGTGCCAGGTCGACTCCATCTCTTATGAGGTCGACTCTAACCCTGTTTTTCTGTATCTTTAGATTAGATTTGCACATTAAACATATAAAAGAAGTAACACATTGCAAATCATTTATTCTCCTTAGGATGCTTGGCACATTAATTTAAGCTCATTAAGCATTAAATGACAGAGTATAGCTTTCATTAAAAGAACTTGACTCTAATGAATTAAACTCTAAGTAGTATTTCAAGTTTTCCAATATATTTGTTTTTAGATGTGTTCTTGAAGGTTCTTTAAATAATATTCAAGCAAAGTGTATCAAGGATGTGTCAAAATTTTTTCCTTACTCACTTATGTACAGATTATTGATTAATAACATTAGCACTTCCATATGGCCTCAATAGCTTTGTCAGCATTCAAATAACACTAGGATCCTCAATCTCCCCTCTTTTTGATGATTACAAAACATTTGAGTATAAGCAAATTGATATTCATAAGTGAGTAAGGTTTAATGTATAGAAAATGCTTTTGGTGTAAAAGTTTCAAATAGTCCAATTTAGAGAATGTATCAATGAACCAAAAGCCTCCTATCTTATCCAAGTAGAATGCTAATGATTTAGCTTTGCTCTCCCTTAAAGCAAGAGTTTCAAGCTATGTATCGAGCAAGAAAAATCTCTATATATATATGCCAGAATCAGATTCTCTCTTTATCAAATGTCTCCCTTAAGTGTATAATACATGTCTCCCCCTTAAGTATGCAATATTACCTTTTATATTTTCTCCCCTATTATATTTTCTCCCCTTAATACTGTTTTTTCTTATAGAATTTGCTTTTTAGTTTCTCCTTATTTTTCTCCTCCTTTTTGTTATCATCAAAAAGAATGAATAACAATGAAATGGATAGCATTGTAATGACAATCACAAAGATCATAACTCAAGAGAAACATTGTCTATGCCAAAAGCACTATGTTTTAGAGAAGAAATACAAACTACCACAAAGAGCAATATAAATCAAAACAAATACAAATCTAGAAGATACTTTAAGAACATACTTCATGATAATGCTTTAGAGTTAATCAGCTTTAACATAATCAACATATTTCAATCTAAGCTGATTGATATTCAATTCAAAACATAAAGCATTATGAGCATATACTTAGATTTTTTTTTTTTTTGACAATATCAAAAAGATTGCAAAATAATGAAATATTAAGCACAAGACAATATTTCATTCATGCATGCCAAATTATTGCAAGAATATGAATTATGTGACTCAAGGCAATACTGTCAGGGCAAGATAATGAGTATAGATCAGAGCCAATTAAGATAGTTTTAAAATTATGATTGGATCACATCAAAATCAAGGATGAAAAGTTTGGCTTTAAAAATAAGACATTTAGGATGTGAGCCAGAAGAGATCTCTAAATGTAGATTCCAAAGATAGTTTTCAAATCAAGTGTAGATGGAATCTTTTTCAGTTATTTCAAGGAATATCAAGAATAATATTCAAAGAAGGCACGAATGAAAATTCAACACCTTTTTTTTTAATATATTAAGTATATAGCAAGATGAGAGCAATCTAATTAATTTTCAGAGTAGAGTATAAGAGCAGATAAAGATCAAAACTTATATACTCGAAAAAAACATAAGATTATGTTGAATCCTTAATTCTTAATGACTTCAAAGTTCTTTCATGATATAAAAGCATTGGGGCATAGATACCAAAACATGAATTTATGCAATGTAGGATACATAAAATTCAAGGCTTTGAAAGTTCTTTTAGAGCTCTTTAAAGACTTTATTTTACTCCTTTAAAGATCATAGCATCAAAATCAATTAAAATGAATTGGTCAGGATTGAAACACTAAAGTGCAAGCCAATAAGAACTCATAAGTAGATTCCAAGATAAATTTTCGATACTAAGACAGATGGAATCCTTTTCAATTAATTTTCAGAAACAAATGATTTACCGATGAATATAGATGGAAATCCAACTTTCAAAAGATATTCAATGAAGCACAAAGTTTAATACCACTTTACATTTAGTATTCTTTCTCTCATCTTTAGTTGTGAATTTACACGATTAAGTTCCTATATGATCTCTCCCTCTGAAATTTTCTCTCCCCCTTAATTAATCATTCCATTTGAGAGTTTAGAGTTTGAAGATAATTTTCAATAAAGAGATTGAGTATTTAAAGCTCTCCCTCAAAAGATGCATTTTCTTTCAAATTTTTTTTTTTTGTTCTTCTATAATATCAAGAATGTAGAGTGATCCAGAATTTTTCAAAATTTATAGCAATCACTCTTTTTAATCTTTCAAGAATAAATTATATTTTCTCTTATTTTTTTGAATATGTATGGAAATATTAATAGAAAATAATTCTTTTGAAGCTCAAATTTCTTTCAAAAGTAATTACATTTTCTTTCCTATAAGAATTATTGAAGTGAGTTGAAATATTTTAAGCTTTAGGATCATTAACTCTCTTCTTAAAAATAGCTTTTTTTTTTTAATGATAGAAGCATTTAATTTGCAGGAGTGTATATTCAAAATATTAATATCTTAGTCATAGTTTTTCAGTAATGTATATATGAAGCATGAATAAATCTTTTTAATATCAAAATAACATCATATGTTAGAAACATTTGTTCGCAATCAAGATCATTGAAAAATACATCATTTAGACCAATTCCAGTACACTTATTAAGATAAAAAATGATATATTTCAGATGCGTATCGGAGCAAACAACCAAGGTATCAAAATTAATTCTATTTTTCTTAAGCTGTAGTTTTATCTAAGAATCATAGTAAATTATTCTCCAGCATGATGCAATCTTTGAAGCATATAATGAAAAATTACAAAAATGTAAACATATAAGCATTTTATATGGAGTTTAAACTTTTATACTAGGTCATATTCTGAATTTCATAAGAATTTTCAAGGAAGCTTTCAAAATTTATAATTTGAGATATGTATTTTCTACATTGTAGCTCATCTTAAGTCATTAAGACTGAAAATACATATTTCAAGCACATCAGAGCCACATTCAGAATCTTTATTTTTAATATTGAGTTTTGGTACAAATTGGAGGATATTTTAACATGTATCAGAATATTATGTACCAATGTTAGGCAAAATGGAAGATAAATCCGAATTAATTCATTCTGCCTAATTTACAAATTCAGATTGTTCTTTTCTTTTATTTTTTAAAAAAAATATTCACTAAAACAAAATGATGATGTTGTTGATAGAAACATATTTCAATCAAATTATCTAGGCATGAAGCATTACAAATTATAATTTAGAAAAGATCTTGGTTATTCAAATATTGAAAACACATAATTCAAAACATCATGTCACATGCAAAACATTATATGCATTAAGTCATACATCATGTATTAAAACATTAAGAGCAAGCATGTCAAGGATCAAAATCAATTCTTTTCAAATAAACTCTCCCTATTTATATATAATTTTACACTGATTTTATCCTTAAGGTGTGTTTTCAAGTGATCGAAACTTCATTTGGCTCTTCAACAAGCTTCCTATATACTTCCATTTATCTTGTCATTCATTTTCCTCATTTTTGAATTTCTTCCTTTAACCACTCAGTGAACATTCTGATCTTCATTTCTTTTGATTTTACTTTTCTATGCTCTATACTCTATTTGCTCCCTATCCGGTGGAGTTGGAAGAGGCACGAGGTACTACCACCAGCCTTCCTCTTGTGTCGTCCTAATATGCCCTACACCGATAGTTGGGTCAAATAGTGCCGAGTACTACCACTAGCCTCCCCATTGGCACCATCCCTATAATGAGCAATATAGAAAGGTTTAAACCGTTCCCTTTTAAAAAAATATTCACTCCAAACTCTTCCTGTTTAAATATAATTAATTACGAATTTTATCCCTTCCAAAAGAATGCTCACACAAGTCTCACAAATATGCTGAATATATTATGCTTGCTCTGCTTTTTCTTAAGATTGGAGTATTTTACTTAGCTTTTACTTCTCCCGAACAATGTTCATTTTCTTTTTCTTTATATCTCTCTTTTTGTTATTTTCAAGTAATTACATGAAAGAGCAGAATAAAAAATTAATCTAATATACTGCATATAAATATATATCATGCCAAACAGCATTTTCATTATGCCCAATGATTCATAGCTTATCACAAGTTATTTTGAATTAGAGATTTGAGGCATAAACTTGTGTATTTCATGATTATGCATTATACAGGCAAAGTAAACTTCAATTTAATCACACCATGAAACAATTATCATTAGCATAAGAATGAAACATGATATCAAGATGATCAGCAATTAAAGGTTTAATCATGCTACCATATAATTTCAGACTATTGATTTTGCTCAACTAACTCACAGGAGAAGGGTTTAGATTACCAGTGCATTTAGCATTCTTCAAGCCAAATACCTTTTAGATTCTTTACACCCTTGGCTGAAGAAAATCTCTTTCTTTTTTTTATTTGCAAGGGAATGTTTATTGTATCTTTCATCGAGGTGTCCTTCAAGTTGAAATTTCTTGCTCATAAATCCTGTATCATTAGCAAAATCTTTTTCTTTTCTTGAAGGCAATTCATTAGGTTCTCTAGGATATAAAAACATTCATACATATTTCTTAACTAGATGACTCAACATGAGACATGACAATAATTGAATTTGAGTCACTTTACTCAAGAGATTGCCTAAATATAAGCAAGCACAAGTTACTTGAACTAAAGAGATAACTTCATTAAGTAAAATGGTTCAAGGACAAGCATGTGAGGCAATAGAAAGATTCATTAACGTTAAATCAATTTTTATTTTCAGAATCAATTTAACTTAGATTCTATTTGCTTAAGATAATTATCAATAAAATATATAAGTTGAATTTTAATCAGATTATCTTAAATAGTTGTTTCTATCAAAATTCTGATTATGACTTAGCTTTCAACACAGATACTCTTGTTTTAGGAAGACAAGCAATCTTCTTTTAGAGCAAATAAGAAATATTTTTGACTTATAAGAGATTGTTCAAGAAAATTAATATTCATGCTTTAACAGATTTTTATGCTCAGATTAAACATGATGAGTTAAAATTAATCAGTGGAATTTGAGATCATTTTAGGAGAGGGTATTAATCATTCAATCAAGGATACAATGATTATGCTCAATGAAGTTTTAACATGAAGGCATGAAATTAGCATCAAATGTTTATATTAGAGAGGGAATTTAGATTTTGTAAACTTGAAGAAGAAGGTTATATATATATATCCATTCATTGTTTTCTTATCATGATGCAAGCACTAGAAAGTTTCATGCTAAAATCGTTGAGATAAGATTTAACATATGAGGCATTTAAAAACTTTGATGCAGAGAGTATCGTAATTTCATAAAAAGATAATTTCGATACACGAAGTAGAATGTTAAACCTTATACTAGATTTAATGAATAAATTGAGACTTATCTTTAATTATGTATCAACGCACCCATTTGTATGAAAGTTTCATTTGTTCCATGGGTAGCTTGGCACACCTACATCTACACCCTCATATTTTCATTTTGGGTACCCAAGCTTGCTTGGGTCCTTGAGGGTTAGTGCATATGGTTCCTTTTGGAACCCAAATCTGTTTAATAGTAATAACTTTACCATTTGATTTATTCGTATTAGAACCATAGGTAAAGTTTTTATGCCCAATCTTTTTATGTTCGAAATAAGTTATCTTATTTGATGGTTTGCTTGGCGAATTGATAACCTTTTTCTTTAGGAGTTTATTGTTGAGCAAAGGAATCCAGCCAAGTCTTGATTTATCAAAAACAGCATGTTGGCTTTCAAACATCGTTTTTAATCTTTCTGAACTTACAGTGAATTTGTTAATAAAAGATTTCAGTTGGTTAACTTCTTCACTTAAGTTTTGATTTTTTTTAATTAAATTCTGATTTTTCTGAATCAATTCTTCTGAATTTAATCTTAAGCGTTCATTCTCAGAATTTAATTTGTCTTTCATTTCAGCGGAAGAATTTCTTTCTTCTGATATTTCCAGATTTAGCTTTTTAAGATTTTTATTTTTCGTAGCTAATTTTCTACATTCACCATACAAATCATGAAAAGCATTTAATAGTTCATCATAAGAGAATTCTTCTTGAAATTCATTAGGTGTAAAATCAGATTCAGATTTTACCTTATCTTCTTGTGCCATAAAGCATAAGTTACCTCTTGTAGTTCTTTGGAGCTAGTATCATCATTGTTGCTCCTAACTTTCATTTTTTTGCTTGACTCTTTCTTGGTCAAGGCTTTCTTGCTTTTTATCTCTTTCTTCCTTTCTTCTTGCTTCCTCTTCTTCTTTGTCTTTAGGAAGCTTTTGAATTTTTCGGTGTTTGGGTATGGATCCTTGTTTTCATCACCGAATTCTTCATTTGTTGTTCTTTCTTCCTGATTGGGAGATTCAACATCTTTTTCTGCAGGCTCACTGTTAGTATGTAATTGAAGCACATGTGAGCTAATCTGAATTTGTCATAAATATTTTCTAAAGTATCCCAAATCTCCTTAGCAGATAAGCATGCAGAGATTTTATTAAATTCAGTTTCATGGATAGCACAATACAGTATGTTCATAGCATTAGCATTCAATTGTGCTAAGTCTTTTTCATTAATAGTGTGAGAGAGTGAGTGAGGGCCATTTATTATGACATTCCATAACTTATAGTTTTGTGATTGAACAAAGATTTTCATTCTAGCTTTTCATTGGATATAGTTATTTTCATCAAACAATGGAGGTCTGTTTATGGAAAGTCCCTCGGTAAATAACACATTATGCGGGGTTGCCATGATCTTTGGCTCTAGTCGGTTAAGACTATAAATGACAAGAGAGCACCTGCTCTGATACCACTTGTTGCCCAAAGTGACAACCCAAGAACGGGGGTGAATTGGGTTTTACTAAATTTTTGGTGCTTTAAAGGTTTTCTTAGTTAAGTGTGGTGGATGCTTTCTTAAATTATTTGAATGAATTAAACTAGAGCAAAGATGAAATAAAATGCAAGAATAAACATAAGAACAAGCACAACACAAACACAACGATATATAGTGGTTCGGTGCACCCCAATGCACCTACGTCCACTCCCCAAGCGTTTCCTTAGGAATTTTACTATAACTCCTCGGATTACAGTAGGATTATTTTCCGGGCTCACAATCCAAAACCTTTACAATTGGTTTCTCGAGATTACCAAAAACCTAACTGTTGATTTTACGGGCTTACCAACAACCTACATTGGTTTTACGGGCTTACCAACAACCTACGTTGGTTTTACGGGCTTACCAACAACCTACGTTGGTTTTACGGGCTTACCAACAAACCTTACAACAAGAATAAAGAACAAGGAACTAAAGCTCCTAAATGAACAAATAAAACAATTATGAGCTACAAAGAAGAGTTTAGAATATAGTTATCGCTTTAATAAGGCTCTTCTCTTCTTTGTCAAGATTGCTTCACTCTTCAAGGGTTGATGGAGCTCTTAATGTCTCTTGGAATCTGCTCAACCACTTCCTTTTGGCTCTTTGAATGAAGCTTGCCTTGCTATGATTTTCTCTTGAATGCACTTAATGTATTTTCAAAAGCTTACTTCCTCTGATGAATACTCTCTCTTAAATACTTCTTCAACCTCCAAATAGTCCTTCCTGATCGTTGGATTGAAGAAACTAGCCGTTTATAGCCGTTGGGAGTCCAAAAAGCACTTCTGCACAACTAGCCGTTATGCTTCTGCCCGTGCTTGGGTCGACCCAAACTTTTCTGGGGTCGACTCAAACCACTGTTCATCAGACTTGGGTCGGCTCAAGCTTTTCTGGGGTCGGCGCTATCAGAAAATCCAGAGACTTGCTTTCTTAACATTTCAATCTGGGGTCGACTCAACTTTTTCTAGGGTCGGCTCAAGGTTTCTTGGGGTCGGCTCCACCTAGGGTCGGCTCAAGAAAACTTGGGGTCGGCCCTCTCAGTAAATTCCAAAAGGCTGTATTTTCAGATGGCTGAAGCTAGGGTCGGCCCGAGCTTTTCTGGGGTCGACCCAAAATCTGTGTCATTTGTGCCATTTGTGCCATTTGTGCCAGAATGTGCCAAATTGTGCCAGGGTCGACTCCATCTCCTATGAGGTCGACCTAACCCTGTTTTTTCTGCATCTTTAGGTTAGATTTGCACATTAAACATATAAAAGAAGTAACAACATTGCAAATCATTTCTTTCTCTTTAGGATGCTTGGCACATTAAAGTTTAAGCTCATTAAGCATGTAAATGACAGAGTTAAGCTTCAATTAAAAGAACTTGACTCTAAGGTATATTAAACTCTAAATTAGTTCTTTCCTCAAGTTTTTCCAATATAATTTGTTTTAGATGTGTTCTTGAAGGTTCTTTTAAATGTATCAAGCAAAGCGTATCAAGGATGTATCAAATTTTTCTTCCTTACTCACTTATGTACTGGATTAATTAAGTTAATAACATTAGCACTTCCATATGGCCTCAATGGCTTTGTAAGCATCAAAATAACACTAGGATCCTCAGACATGATATCAAGAAATTAATAATTAAAGACTTTAATCATGCCATAATAAGATTTAAGTTATTGACTTTGCTCAGCTAATTTATGAGAGAGGTATCTAAAATTACCGATTCATTCTGCATTCTTTAAGTCAAATACCTACTAGATTTCTTATGTATAAGCTTTTGACTGAAGAAGGTTCCCTTTTTTGTTTGCATGTGAATGTTTATTGTATCTTATGTAGAGGTGTCCTTCAAGTTGAAATCTCTCATTTTCTTGCTTAAGGATCATACATTATTAACAAAATCTTTTTCTTTCTTGAAGGAAAGTCATTAGTTTCTTCAAGATACAAAACATTCATACAACATATTTCTTAACTAGACGACTCAACATAAGATATGACAATAATTGAATGTTGAGTCACTTTACTCAAGAGATTACCTAAATATAAGCAATCACATGTCACTTGAACTAAAGAGATAGTTTCATTAACCAAGATGGTTCAAGGACAAGCATGTGAGGCAATAGGAAGATTCATCAAGGTCAAATCAATTTCTTATTTTCAGAATCAATTTAGCTTAGATTCTATTTGCTTAAGATAATTATCAATAAGACATGCTAGCTAAGTTTTAATCAAATTATCTTAAACAGTTGTTTCTATCAAAATTCAGATTATGATTCATTTGTTATCAATAAAATATGATTCATTAGAATTAGATTGAAATTTTGCACAAGGGCACATAATGAGCATACAATCTGGTCTACTAGCTGTATGATAAAATAATTATTCTATCATGCTTCAATACAGCTTTAAAACAATAGATCTATCTTGCTCATCCTTTTCAAATTTCTACAAGATGGGGTCATAGACATACCTTCTTCATGCCAATCTTCTATAAGAGTTTTCTTGTGGACTAACTTTCATCAATGAAGATCTCCTTTCTTGTTTGTCTTAATTTGGAGTTCGAGAGAAAATGTTAATTCATTCATCATACATATTTCAAACTCACCTTGCATGAGCTTAGTAAAATCTTCATATAAATCTTCATTAGTAGAACCAAAAATGATGTCATCAATGTATACTTTGAGCAAATAAGATATCATAAATTCTTCTTTTTGATGCATAGATTTATCACTATTACTTTCTATCAAAAAGATTACTCAAGCTTTTATATCATGCTTTTGGTGCTTGTTCCAAATCACATATTGCTTTATCATATTTGTAATGAGTGTTTTCAAATAAGGTGGTTATTTTACATAGATCTTCTTTAATGAAATAACCACATAGGAGTGCATTCTACACATTCATTTGACAGAATATAAAGCTCATAAAACAAGCAAATGATAATGGTGATCTTTACTTCTAATCATACACGAATTTCATCAAGATCTATTTCATCTTTTCTTGATTGAATCTTTTAGTAGTCACCAATTTTTCTTCATTAAGTGCATTTCTGAAAAACTCAATTTGGTTCTAATTATTAACAAGTTTTCAGATTTTATCGGCAAGATTTCAAATTCTATCTCTTTCAAAAATGATTTAGTTTAACTTGACCAATTATAATCTTGTTCATTCTTCTTAAGGTGTTTTAGTTTCAGATTGTTATATGTAAGCAAAAAGATTAACCATATACATATATAATCTGATTTTAGTGACTTGATGAAAGATCATTAGTCTCATAAAGAATAAAATGAATTGATATTTCTACAACTAGGATCTTTTCATTGAATATTCTATATGCATTGCTTGATGAATGATACCCAAAGATAGAAGTATCTTTATCAGATTTGGCATTATTTTCATAAGAACATATCAAGTATAACATGTACGACTGAAAAATATGAAAGATATGCAATAGTTCATTTTCTATTTTTCAGAAGATCAAAAGGAATTTTCATCAAAAATAGATTTAATAGAAACCATATGTATGACAAGCAGTGATGATAGCTTTTTAAAAAAAATGACTATCATACAACATTGTCTTTTTCATTTCTTCAAGGATTCTATTAACCCTATTTTACTTATGGTGTCCTTGGTGCAGAAATAATTGTATTCAATATTATTTTCTGTGCAAACCTCATCAGAATTTTGGTTTTCAACAATGTGCCATGATACTCTTTATCTTCACAGTTTGGAAACCTTTTTCATTTGAAACACTTTTATAAGATTTAGCAAATACAGAAAATACTTCAATTTTATTTGCCAAGAACAAATCCAATGTAAGCTTTTGAAAACTTAGTGATGGAAACAACATCTTTAGATTTAGAAATTGATTCTTATTTGTTTCATGCATAGCAAACTTTGACCTTGCAGAAGATAATCTAAGTAAACCAATGACAAGGTCTTTTGAAATTAGGTCCATACTAGCATAAGTTAATTTTATATGCCAAAAAAAATCTTTGATCTTAGTATTTATAATGCATATTTTTTTAAAAGCATATCAAGTACATATTCTTATGTCTATGATCAATAGAAGATAATGCCATGGATAAGAACTCTCAACCAAGCATATAGAAAATTCATAGAGTTATTCTGGGAGAATTGATTTACCAAATTATCCATCTATAAGTAAAGCATAATATAGAGAGATGGAGTGATTTGGATATATTTTCTTTTCATACCAAAAATATCACTTATATCACAAAAAAAATGATTAATACTTGCAAGTTATGTTTTAATCAATTAATAAAACAATTTCAGTATGAGAGGATGCAAGAATTACTAATTTCATTATTTCTTCCATTTTAGTCACTCTTCTTAATTATATTTTAAGTTTCATTCTTTAACACGTGTCTGGAGCACCCATTGTCCGGATAACATCTTTCATTGGAACCTTGGGTAACTAGACACACCTGCTGAAAAAAAATAATTAGATTTTCAACTTAGGAACCCAAGCTCTTTTGGGTTCTTGCAGGTTAGCTATAATTGTTCCTTTTGGAATCCATATTTGTTTAATATTAATAGCTTTACCATTTAATTTATGTGTATTAGAACTATAGGTAAAGTTATTATGCCCATTCTTTTTATATTTGAAATAAGTTATCTTATTTGATGGTTTGCTTGGTGAATTGATAATCTTTTTTTCTAGGAATTTATTGTTAAGCAAGGGAGCCAAGCAAAATTTGGATTTATCAAAAACAGCATGTTGATTTTCAAACATCATTTTTAATCTTTCTGAACTTACAGTGAATTTGTTAATAAGAGATTTCAGTTGGTCAACTTCTTCACTTAAGTTTTGGTTTGCTTTAATTAAGCTATGATTTTTCTGAATCAATTCTTATGAATTTAACCTTAAGCAATAGAATTTCTTTCTTTTGAAATTTTCAGATTTAGCTTTTTAAAATTTTTATTTTTCATAGCAAATTTTCTACATTCACCATACAAATCATGAAAAGCATTTAATAGTTCATCATAAGAATATTCTTCATGAAATTCATTTAGTGTAAGATTAGATTCAGATTTTACCTTATCTTCTTGTGCCATAAAGCACAAGTTAGTTACCTCTTGTAGTTCTCTGGAGCTAATATCATCATTGTTGCTCCTAACTTTCATTTTCTTGCTTGACTCTTCCTTAGTCAAGGCTTTCTTGTTTTTTATCTCTTTCTTCCTTTCTTCTTGCTTCCTCTTCTTCTGTCTTTAGGAAGCTTTTGAATTTTTCGGTGTTTGGGAATGGATCCTTGTTTTCATCACCGAATTCTTTAATTGTTCTTTCTTCCTGATTGGGAGATTCAACATCTTTTTCTGCAGTCTCACTGTTAGTATGTAATTGAAGCACATGTGAGCTAATCTGGGATTTATCATAAATATTTTTTAAAGTGTCCCAGATTTCTTTAGCAGATAAGCATGCAGAAATCTTATTAAATATAGTTTCATGGATAGCACAATATAGTATGTTCATAGCATTAGCATTCAATTGTGCTAAGTCTTTTTCATTAACAGCTTGAGAGAGTGTGTGAAGGTCATTTATTATGATATTCCATAAATCATAGTTTTGTGATTGAATGAAAATGCGCATGCGTGCTTTCCAATGTGTGTAGTTTATGCCATTAAATAGTGGAGGTCTATCAATTAATTGTCCCTCTCCTAGAAAACTATCTATTTGAGTTGTCATGATCTTTGGCTCTTGATCGTAAGATCAATAATTAACTTTAGAGCACCTACTCTGATACCACTTGTTGCCCAGTAGATACAACCCAAGAGGGGGGGTGAATTGGGTTTTTTAAGACTTTTCAACTACTTCTAAACTTTTCAATTAATTAAGATAAGTTGTATAGATGCACAGTGGAATTTAAACTTAGCAACAATTTGATTCTAATATGATCAAAATTAAAACTATTAAGCAGCGGACTCAATAAACAATTAGTCTAGATTTCCCCAAGCAAGCATTTCAATACAATGAATCTTAATGCAGTTTTATTAAATGAAACTTGATTAAACAATTTGAATATAATTGCAACTAAGGGATGCACGGATAAGAGTTAAGCAAGCAATTCAATCAGATATTTATCAAGTAAGTGAGATAATTAAATAATGAAAGAAAGCATCACAAACACAACAAACATATAGTGGTTCGGTGCACCCCAGCACCTACATCCACTCTCCAAGACCTCTTAGAAATTTCACTATAATCCCTCAGATTACAGCCGGTTGTTTTACAAGCTCACAACCTAACTTGTTGTTTTTACGAGATCACAACGAAATCGGTCGGTTTTCACAGGCTCACCGACTAGAACCACTCGATTGTTTTTCCGGGTTCACAATCAAACTCAGTTGGTTTTTTCCGGTTCACCAACCACAACCTTACACCGTTGGTTTTTTCTTTGGCTCACCAACAAATCTTAACCCCTTGATTCAATCCCTTGATTGAATCAAGTTACAAAATATTAGAACAAGAGTTTAAAACAAATACAAGCTTCTTAAACAAGCAGATATAACAATATAAACAAATAGAGTAAAGAGAAGAAGCCCTCAAACAAATTTTGTAGATGAAGAAACTCGGCTTCTTCTTTACTTGACCCTCTTCTGATTTCGCACGAGGTAGAGGATCACTGAGGCAGCACACAGTTGGAAAGAAAGCCTTGGGATTCACTCAGATGCTCTTCTTCTCTCTCTTTTGCTTTGAATGGCCCTTTTGTGCTTTTGGAAGGTTTCTCTTGAAATCTCTTCCCTATGTGTTCTCTCCCACTTCCTTTTCTTCTCCCCTAGCTTTCCCCTTGATTTTATAGCTTTGGATGGCGTGGAAACAAAAATCTAGCCGTTAGAGATAAAAATAGAGCCGTTCTGATCCGTCTGCACAGTCTGTCAATGTATCCGTTGGGATCGGAGTCGACTCGCGTGATCTGGAGTCGACTCGGCTGTTACTGGAGTCGACTCGCGCTTTACTGGAGACGACTCGCCCACTGTTCCAGATTTAAATTAAAGTGCATGTCTCGTCCTGGAGTTGACTCGGATCAAACTGGAGTCGACTCGCCAACAGCTGGAGACGACTCGAGCACTTAAGGGTCGGCTCGTTCTCAGGGTTCCAGAAACCCAACTTTTTATTTTTCTTCCTCAAGTCGACTCGGGTTTACTTGGAGTCGACTCGGCTGTCGTAAGAGGCGACTCGAGATCTTCGGAAGACGTCTCGCTCTCAGAGACCGAAAAATTGATTCTCTATCTTTTGAACTGATCTGCCTCAAAGTCGACTCGGGCCTTGATGGAGTCGACTCGGCTATCTTAGGGGTCGACTCTGGAACACTTGGAGTCGACTCGTTCACAGAATCTCCGAAACTGATTCTCTGTCTTTTTGTCTGCTTCCCTTTGGAGTCGACTCGGGACCATCTGGAGTCGGCTCGCCAGCATCGGAGTCGACTCGCAACCTTTGGAGTCGACTCGCTGACAGGGTCTAAAATCCATCATTCTGTCTTTCTATCTGTTCTCAGTCGGAGTCGACTCGGAGAGTCCCGGAGTCGACTCGAGCATTGTTCCTTGAAACTCCAGAGTGCCAGAGTCGACTCTGAACTTCCAGAAGTCGACTCGAGGACTATTCTTCTGAATCTTTCTTGAATTTGCTCCTCCAACTTGAATTCTTTGTACTTGTAACTTGGGCCAATGAAGTGTGGCTTTCTTCCAACTTTTCTTGAGAACTTTTGAGGCTTTTTTGCATTCTTCCAACTTGCTATATTCCTTGCAAAACAATTTATCTTTCTTCTTGCAACACAACCATTAGTAATTATACTTCAAGGTTTTGTGATCATCAAAATCAATCTTTGGGTCAGCAGAAACCATGTACAAATGTAAAAGTTCAACTTATCCTCCTTTGAGCTGTTAACAGGATTGAAGATTAACTTCAGTAAAACTCAGTTAGCGGGCATGAACTTATCAAAAAGCGAAGAAGAAAATCTCTCAAGAATTCTTGGCTGCCAAACTTCCGAGTTTCCAATCCAATACTTAGGTACCCTGCTTCATCACTCATCTCTTAGACCTAAAGATTGAAATTTTCTATTGGAAAAAATCAAAAAAGAGGCAAAGTATTAATAATTGCCAGAAGACTGACCTTAATCAATTCAATCTTGAGTGGCGTTTTGGTTTATTGGATGTCAATCCACAAAATTCTGGTAGCAATAATCAAGAAGATCAACACTATATGATGCAGATTTCTATGTGGCCATTCAAACAAAAGTGGAAAACTAGTAAGTTTGGCCAAATGGGACTGTTGCCCAAGGTGACAAGCCAAGAGGGGGGGTGAATTGGTTTCTTTTAATTTTAACTATCTTACTTGTGTTAAATGATGAGTTAGTGAACTTAAACAAATCACAATACAAACAACAAGAAGTACAGTGGTTCGGTGCTCTCCTTAGCACCTACGTCCACTCCCCAAGCGACCCCTTAGGAATTCACTATAATCCCGCGGATTACAGTTGGATTGTTTTCCGGGCTCACAATCCAAAAACCTTTACACTTTGGTTTTCCGGGTTCACCAAAAACCTATGTTGGTTTTACGGGCTCACCAACGAACCTATACAATTGGTTTTACGGGTTCACCAACAACCTACGTTAGTTTTACGGGCTTACCAACAACCTATGTTGGTTTTACGGGCTCACCAACGAACCTTTACAATTGGTTTTCCGGGTTCACCAATCAACCTATTCCTTTGGTTTTGCGGGCTAACCAACCAACCTTTACAAGTAGTCTAATAAACAAAGGAAGAAGATTTAAACTCCTAGATGAGCAAATATAACAATATAATCTACAAAGAAGAGTTTAGAGAATATTTATCGCTTGATGTGACTTCTCTCTTCTTTGTCAAGGATGCTTCACTCTTCAAGGGTGGATGGAGCTCTTGATGACTCTTTGAATCTGCTCAACCACTTTCTTTTGATTCTTGAATGAAGCACTTGGATGAAGCTTGCCTTGCTAGGGTTCTCTCTTGAATGTACTTGATGTATTTTCCCAAAGCTTGCTTCCTCTGATGAATACTCCCTCTTAAATACTTCTCCAACCTCCAAATAGTCCTTTCTGACCGTTGGATTGAAGAAACTAGCCGTTTATAGCCGTTGGGAGTCCAAAAAGCACTTCTGCACAACTAGCCGTTATGCTTCTGCCCGTGCTTGGGTCGGCTCAACCTGTCCTTGGGTCGACCCAACTTTCACTTGGGTCGACTCAAACATTCCTTGGGTCGACCCTCTCAGAATCCACAGAAACTTGAAATTCAGCCTTCCTTCACTTGGGTCGACCCAACCTTTCTTTGGGTCGACTCAAGGTTCAGTTGGGTCGACTCAACTTCTTCTTGGGTCGACCCTAACAGGGTTTCCAGAGAACCTTTTCTGTCTTCTGTTCTGTCTTGCCTTTGGGTCGACCCTCTCAGGGTTTGGGTCGACTCAAGCTTGGGTCGACTCAACTACTTATTGGGTCGACCCTCTCAGTAAATCCAGAGAACCATTTTTCTGTCTTGTTTTGAGGATCTTGATCCTTGGGTCGACTCATGCTTTCCTTAGGTCGACCCAACTCACTGTTCATCTTTGCCATTTTTGCAGAAGTGTGCCAAATGTTTTCTTGATGTGCCGGGGTCGACCCAATCATCCTTTGGGTCGACTCAATCCACACTTTGCTACATCTCAAGGTTAGATTCATTCAAATGAACAATGAAATGTATCTATATCAATTAATACAAAATATACTGAGAGTAATAAACTTATAAATGAAGTATCGATTTAACTTATAACATACTCTAGATAATTGCTTGTTAATCATCAAAATAACACTATCATCCTCAATCTCCCCCTTTTTGATGATTACAAAATAAAGAGTATGAACCTTTTGATACTTATTTTAAAATCAGTTTTTGAAAGGGCTTAACTTGCTGAATTTCAGCTTTTCATATATAAGAGTGAAGTCTCCCCCTATATCATTCAAATGTTGCCAATTTGACTTTTTGAATTACTCCCCCTTTCATTTATAATTCATTAAAGATGAAACTCCAAAAATTTGAGATAAAACATGAGTTTCAGGTTATGTATCGAGGTGTGAAAGGTGCGTGCCAAATTCTGAAATTATATGTGCCAAATTCTGAAATTTGATATAAATTTTTGACTTGATCATTTTCATTGTTGCAAATTGCTCCCCCTTGGATGTATATGCTTTCCTATATGATTTTCAATTTGTTTTACAAATTATTTCTCTTTCTTTCTTTACTTCTCTTATTACTCTATCTTTACTTCTCCCCTATTACTCTTTCTTTACTTCTCCCCCTTTTTGTTACTCTATTTACTCTATCTTTACTTCTCCCCTATTACTCTTTCTTTACTTCTCCCCCTTTTTGTTATCATCAAATAGGTACATGGGAAAAGACACAATAACAACCATTCAAACTTCATTGATCAAAATAGGAACATTTTAGTACAATCATGCCAAAAACAAAAGCAAATACAATGTTCCTCAATCAAGGTTCAAAATACATGATCAACACAAAATACATATGAGAACTAGATACATATCCTAGGCTCTAAACAAGATCGTGAGACTCTCCCGGATCGCTTGGCTACGGCTCTCTTGGGTCCCATTTCTCCAAGATATTGAAGTAATCTACTGTTTGGAGATGATTGGAGAAGATTTGAGAGTGGGGAATAGGGTTTTCGGAAGAGGACAAAGGGTAAACAGTGCCCTAGATAGCTCACGGGTCCCCCTTTTAACAGTGGGGTCCCGACGTTGGGTCGACTCAAGAATTTTCTTGGGTCGACTCAACGTTGGGTCGACCCTATTCTGGGTTGGGTCGACCCAAGTTCAGAAATTTTTTTCTTTCTCTTCCTTTTCGCTTCTAAAAATTTTCCTTGCTTCCAATCCGTACAAATTCTTTCTGGGACAATGATACATGAGTAAGAAATCTATAGATGACAAGTTTGACTCATGTTTCATGGATTTTTAGAAATGGGAGGAATGTATCATGAGACTGCTTGCTCCCTTTTATATCTCTTCAATAAAAAGGATCACATATGCCTAATTTCCTCCTTAGCGTGCAGACTCTATCTTCACTCAAGGGTTTTGTGAATATGTCAGCTAATTGTTTTTCCGTACATATATGCTCAATACATATGTTTCCATTTTGTACATGATCCCTAATAAAATGATATCTTATTTCTATGTGTTTGGTTTTAGAAATGAGACATTTAAGATGTGAGCCAAAAGAGATCTCTAAATGTAGATTCCAAAGATATTTTTCAAATCAAGTGTAGATGGAATCCTTTTCAAGTTATTTCAAGGAGTATCAAGAATAATATTCAAAGAAGACACGAATGAAAATTCAACACCTTTATATATATATATATATTAAGTATATAGCAAGATGAGAGCAATCTAATTAATTTTCAGAGTATAGTATAAGAGCAAATAAAGATCAAAACTTATATACTCGAAAAATATAAGATTATGTTGAATCCTTAATTCTTAATGACTTCAAAGTTCTTTCATGATATAAAAGTATTGGGGCATATATACCAAAACATGAATTTATGCAGTGTAGGATACATAAAATTCAAGGCTTTGAAAGTTCTTTTAGAGCTCTCTTAAAAACTTTTCTTTTACTCCTTTAAAGATCATAGCATCAAAATCAATTAAAATGAATTGGCTCAGGATTGAAACACCAAAGTGCAAGCCAATAAGAACTCATAAGTAGATTCCAAGATAAATTTTCAAAACTAAGACAGATGGAATCCTTTTCAATTAAATTTTCAGAAATAAATGATTTATGGGAGGAATGTATCATGAGACTGCTTGCTCCCTTTTATATCTCTTCAATAAAAAGGATCACATATGCCTAATTTCCTCCTTAGCGTGCAGACTCTATCTTCACTCAAGGGTTTTGTGAATATGTCAGCTAATTGTTTTTCCGTATATATATGCTCAATACATATGTTTCCATTTTGTACATGATCCCTAATAAAATGATATCTTATTTCTATGTGTTTGGTTTTAGAAATGAGACATTTAAGATGTGAGCCAAAAGAGATCTCTAAATGTAGATTCCAAAGATATTTTTCAAATCAAGTGTAGATGGAATCCTTTTCAAGTTATTTCAAGGAGTATCAAGAATAATATTCAAAGAAGACACGAATGAAAATTCAACACCTTTATATATATATATATATTAAGTATATAGCAAGATGAGAGCAATCTAATTAATTTTCAGAGTATAGTATAAGAGCAAATAAAGATCAAAACTTATATACTCGAAAAATATAAGATTATGTTGAATCCTTAATTCTTAATGACTTCAAAGTTCTTTCATGATATAAAAGTATTGGGGCATATATACCAAAACATGAATTTATGCAGTGTAGGATACATAAAATTCAAGGCTTTGAAAGTTCTTTTAGAGCTCTCTTAAAAACTTTTCTTTTACTCCTTTAAAGATCATAGCATCAAAATCAATTAAAATGAATTGGCTCAGGATTGAAACACCAAAGTGCAAGCCAATAAGAACTCATAAGTAGATTCCAAGATAAATTTTCAAAACTAAGACAGATGGAATCCTTTTCAATTAAATTTTCAGAAATAAATGATTTACCGATGAATACAGATGGAAATCCAACTTTCAAAAGATATTCAATGAAGCACAAAGTTTAATACCACTTTACATTTAGTATTCTTTGTCTCATCTTTAGATGCGAATTTATACGATTAAGTTCTATATGATCTCTCACTCTGAAATTTTCTTTCTCCCCCTTAATTAATCATTCCATTTGAGAGTTTAGAGTTTGAAGATAATTTTCAATAAAGAGATTGAGTATTTAAAGCTCCCCCTCAAAAGATGCATTTTCTTTCAAACCTTTTTTTGCTCTTCTATAATATCAAGAATGTAGAGTGATCTAGAATTTTTCAAAATTTATAGCAATCACTCTTTTTAATCTTTCAAGAATAAATTATATTTTCTCTTATTTTTTTTAATATGTATGAAAATATTAATCAGAAAATAATTCTTTTGAAGCTCAAATTTCTTTCAAAAGTAATTACATTTTCTTTCTTATAAGAATTATTGAAGAGAGTTGAAATATTCTAAGCTTTAGGATCATTAACTCTCTTCTTAAAAATAGCTTTTCTTTTTAATGATAGAAGCATTTAATTATGTAGGAGTGTATATTCAAAATATTAATTTCTTAGTCATAGTTTTTTTTTTTTTTGGCAATGTATATATGAAGCACCATAAATCTTTTTAATATCAAAATAATATCATATGTTTAGAACCATTTATTTGCAATCAAGATCATTGAAAAATACATCATTTAGACCAATTTCAGTACACTTATAGGATAAAAAATGATATGTTTCAGATGCGTATCGGAGCAAACAACCAAGGTATCCAAAGTAATTCTATTTTTCTTAAACCGTAGTTTTCATCTAGAAATCATATTGAGTTATTCCCCAAAATGATGCAATCATTGAAGTATATAATGAAAGTTACAAAAATGCAACGATAGAAGCATTTTTAAATTAAGTTTAAGCTTTTATCCTTAAGGTGTGTTTTCAAGTGATCGAAACTTCATTTGGCTTTTCACAAGCTTTTTATATACTTTCATTTATCTTGTCATTCATTTCCTCATTTTTGAATTTCTTCCTTTAACCACTCAGTGAATATTCTAATCTTCATTTCTTTTGGTTTTACTTTTCTATGCTCTATACTCTATTTGCTCCCTATCCGGTGGAGTTGGAAGGGGCACGAGGTACTACCACTAGCCTCCCTCTTGTGCCGTCCCTAATATGCCCTACACCGAATAGTTGGGTCAAATAGTGCCGGGTACTACCACTAGCCTCCCCATTGGCACCATCCCTATGATGAGCAAAATAGAAAGGTTAAACCGTTTTCTTTAACAACAAGATATTCACTCCAAACTCTCTCTATTTAAATATAATAAATTACGAATTTTATCCCTTCCAAAAGAATGCTCACACAAGTCTCACAAATATGCTGAATATATTATGCTTGCTCTGCTTTTTCTTAAGATTAAAGTATTTACTTAGCTTTTACTTCTCCCGAACAATGTTCATTTTCTTTTTCTTTATATCTCTCTCTTTTTGTTATTTTCAAGTAATTACATGAAAGAGCAGAATAATAAAAAAAATAATCTAATATGCTGCATATAAATATATATCATGTAAACAGCATTTCATTATGCCCAATAATTCATAGCTTATCACAAGTTGTTCTGAATTAGAGATTTGAGGCATACACTTGTGTATTTCATGGTTATGCATTATACACGCAAGAGTATATTTCAATTTAGGCAAACCATGAAACAAATTTCAAAAGCATAAGTTAGTCAAAATATATGTAGACATGATATCAAGAAATTAGTAATTAAGGACTTTAATCATGCCACAATATGACTTTGCTCAACTGATTTATAAGAGAGATATATGAAATTACCGATTCATTCTGCATTCTTTAAGTCAAATACTTAATAGACTTCTCATGTATAAACTTTTGGCTGAAGAAAGTTCTCTCTTTTGTTTGCATATGAATGTTTATTGTACCTTACGTGGAGGTGTCCTTCAAGTTGAAATCTCTCATTTCTTGCTTATAGATCCTGCATCATTAGTAGAATCTTTTTCCTTTCTTGAAGGCAAGCCATTAGGTTGTCCAAGATACAAGAATATTCATACAACATATTTCATAACTATATGACTTGACATAAGATATGACAATGATTGAATTTGACTCACTCTACTCAAGAGATTGCCTAAATATAAGCAAGCACAAGTCACTTGAACTAAAGAGATAATTTTATTAAATAATATGGTTCAAGGACACCCATGTGAGGCAATAGAAAGATTTATCAAAGTCAAACCAATTTCTTATTTTCAGAAGCAATTTAGCTTACATTCTATTTGCTTAAGATAATTATCAATAAGATATACCAGTTAAGTTTTAATCAAATTATCTTAAATAGTTGTTTCTATCAAAATTCTGGTTATGATTCAGCTTTCAATACAAATAATCTTGTTTCAGAGAGATAGGCAATTTTCTTTTAGATTAATTAAGATTTTACATTTGACTTATGGGAGATGGTTCAAAGGAATTAATATTCATACTTTTAGAATATTTTTATGCTCAGATTAAACATGACGTGTTAACATTAATCAGTAGAATTTGAGATAATTTTATGTAAGGATATTAATCATTCAATCAAGGATACAATAATTATACTAAATGAAATACTTTAAAGATCAGATTTATTAATCTTAGATTTTTAGAATAGTCTTGAGAATTACTTATAAAGAAAAAAACAATCCATTGTTATAAAACTTTTTAGTAGAATTTCCATTATGATCACGACACATTAATCATTTATGATTGAAACATATGATGCATACATGCGACTTATAGAGTAAATCATAATATATTTCAAATAATCACATAAGGAATGAGTGATATAATGATAAATTATACTCATACCTTCACAAATAATGAAATAAGATTTCATAAGTATTATGCTCAATAAAGTTTTAACATGAAGGTATGAAATCAGCATCAAGTGTTTATACTAGAGAGGGAATTTAGATTTTGTAAACTTGAAGAAGAAGGTTATATATATATATCCATTCATTGTTTTCTTATCATGATGCAAGCACTAGAAAGTTTCATGCTAAAATCGTTGAGATAAGATTTAACATATGAGGCATTTAAAAACTTTGATGCAGAGAGCATCGTAATTTCATAAAAAGATAATTTCAATACATGAAGTAGAATGTTAAACCTTATACTAGATTTAATGAATAAATTGAGACTTATCTTTAATTATGTGTCAACGCACCCATTTGTATGAAAATTTCATTTATTCCATGGGTAGCTTGGCACACCTACATCTACACCCTCATATTTTCATTTTGGGTACCCAAGCTTGCTTGGGTCCTTGAGGGTTAGTGCATATGGTTCCTTTTGGAATCCAAATCTGTTTAATCGTAATAACTTTACCATTTGATTTATTCGTATTAGAACCATAGGTAAAGTTTTTATGCCCAATCTTTTTATGTTTGAAATAAGTTATCTTATTTGATGGTTTGCTTGGCGAATTGATAACCTTTTTCTTTAGGGGTTTATTATTGAGCAAAGGAATCCAGCCAAGTCTTGATTTATCGAAAACAGCATGTTGGCTTTCAAACATCGTTTTTAATCTTTCTGAACTTACAGTGAATTTGTTAATAAAAGATTTCAATTGGTTAACTTCTTCACTTAAGTTTTGATTTTCTTTAATTAAATTCTGATTTTTCTGAATCAATTCTTCCGAATTTAATCTTAAGCGTTCATTCTCAGAATTTAATTTGTCCTTCATTTCAGCGGAAGAATTTCTTTCTTCTGACATTTCCAGATTTAGCTTTTTAAGATTTTTATTTTTCGTAGCTAATTTTCTACATTCACCATACAAATCATGAAAAGCATTTAATAGTTCATCATAAGAGAATTCTTCCTGAAATTCATTAGGTGTGAAATCAGATTCAGATTTTACCTTATCTTCTTGTGCCATAAGGCATAAGTTAGTTACCTCTTGTAGTTCTTTGGAGCTAGTATCATTATTATTGCTCCTCACTTTCATTTTCTTGCTTGACTCTTCCTTGGTCAAGGCTTTCTTGCTTTTTATCTCTTTCTTTCTTTCTTCTTGCTTCCTCTTCTTTTTTGTCTTTAGGAAGCTTTTGAATTTTTCAGTGTTTGGGTATGGGTCCTTGTTTTCATCACCGAATTCTTCATTTGTTGTTCTTTCTTCCGGATTGGGAGATTCAACATCTTTTTCTGCAGGCTCACTGTTAGTGTGTAATTGAAGCACATGTGAGCTAATCTGAATTTTGTCATAAATATTTTCTAAAGTATCCCAGATTTCCTTAGCAGATAAGCATGCAGAGATTTTATTAAATTCAGTTTCATGGATAGCACAATATAGTATGTTCATAGCATTAGCATTCAATTGTGCTAAGTCTTTTTCATTAATAGTGTGAGAGAGTGAGTGAGGGCCTCTAGTAACAATGTACCATAATTCATAGTCTAAAGCTTGAATGAATATCCTCATCCTAGCTTTCCAGTATGTGTAGTTTGTGCCATTAAATAGAGGTGGTCTATTTGTGGATTGCCCCACTCATAGAACATCCCACTTGGGTTGTCATGATCTTTAACTCTTGATTGTGAGATCAATGAGTACAATTGGAGCACCTCGCTCTGATACCACTTGTTGCCCAAGGTGACAAGCCAAGAGGGGGGGGTGAATTGGTTTCTTTTAATTTTAACTATCTTACTTGTGTTAAATGATGAGTTAGTGAACTTAAACAAATCACAATACAAACAACAAGAAGTATAGTGGTTCGGTGCTCTCCTTAGTACCTACGTCCATTCCCCAAGCGACCCCTTGGAAATTCACTATAATCCCGCGGATTACAGTTGGATTGTTTTCCGGGCTCACAATCCAAAAACCTTTACACTTTGGTTTTCCGGGTTCACCAAAAACCTATGTTGGTTTTACGGGCTCACCAACGAACCTATACAATTGGTTTTACGGGTTCACCAACAACCTACGTTAGTTTTACGGGCTTACCAACAACCTATGTTGGTTTTACGGGCTCACCAACGAACCTTTACAATTGGTTTTCCGGGTTTACCAATCAACCTATTCCGTTGGTTTTGCGGGCTAACCAACCAACCTTTACAAGTAGTCTAATAAACAAAGGAAGAAGATTTAAACTCCTAGATGAGCAAATATAACAATATAATCTACAAAGAAGAGTTTAGAGAATATTTATCGCTTGATGTGACTTCTCTCTTCTTTGTCAAGGATGCTTCACTCTTCAAGGGTGGATGGAGCTCTTGATGACTCTTTGAATCTGCTCAACCACTTTCTTTTGATTCTTGAATGAAGCACTTGGATGAAGCTTGCCTTGCTAGGGTTCTCTCTTGAATGCACTTGATGTATTTTCCCAAAGCTTGCTTCCTCTGATGAATACTCCCTCTTAAATACTTCTCCAACCTCCAAATAGTCCTTTCTGACCGTTGGATTGAAGAAACTAGCCGTTTATAGCCGTTGGGAGTCCAAAAAGCACTTCTGCACAACTAGCCGTTATGCTTCTGCCCGTGCTTGGGTCGGCTCAACCTGTCCTTGGGTCGACCCAACTTTCACTTGGGTCGACTCAAACATTCCTTGGGTCGACCCTCTCAGAATCCACAGAAACTTGAAATTCAGCCTTCCTTCACTTGGGTCGACCCAACCTTTCTTTGGGTCGACTCAAGGTTCAGTTGGGTCGACTCAACTTCTTCTTGGGTCGACCCTAACAGGGTTTCCAGAGAACCTTTTCTGTCTTCTGTTCTGTCTTGCCTTTGGGTCGACCCTCTCAGGGTTTGGGTCGACTCAAGCTTGGGTCGACTCAACTACTTCTTGGGTCGACCCTCTCAGTAAATCCAGAGAACCATTTTTCTGTCTTGTTTTGAGGATCTTGATCCTTGGATCGACTCATGCTTTCCTTGGGTCGACCCAACTCACTGTTCATCTTTGCCATTTTTGCAGAAGTGTGCCAAATGTTTTCTTGATGTGCCGGGGTCGACCCAATCATCCTTTGGGTCGACTCAATCCACACTTTGCTGCATCTCAAGGTTAGATTCATTCAAATGAACAATGAAATGTATCTATATCAATTAATACAAAATATACTGAGAGTAATAAACTTATAAATGAAGTATCGATTTAACTTATAACATACTCTAGATAATTGCTTGTTAATCATCAAAATAACACTATCATCCTCAATCTCCTCCTTTTTGATGATTACAAAATAAAGAGTATGAACCTTTTGATACTTATTTTAAAATCAGTTTTTGAAAGGGCTTAACTTGCTGAATTTCAGCTTTTCATATATAAGAGTGAAGTCTCCCCCTATATCATTCAAATGTTGCCAATTTGACTTTTTGAATTACTCCCCCTTTCATTTATAATTCATTAAAGATGAAACTCCAAAAATTTGAGATAAAACATGAGTTTCAGGTTATGTATCGAGGTGTGAAAGGTGCGTGCCAAATTCTGAAATTATATGTGCCAAATTCTGAAATTTGATATAAATTTTTGACTTGATCATTTTCATTGTTGCAAATTGCTCCCCCTTGGATGTATATGCTTTCCTATATGATTTTCAATTTGTTTTACAAATTATTTCTCTTTCTTTCTTTACTTCTCCTCTTATTACTCTATCTTTACTTCTCCCCTATTACTCTTTCTTTACTTCTCCCCCTTTTTGTTACTCTATTTACTCTATCTTTACTTCTCCCCTATTACTCTTTCTTTACTTCTCCCCCTTTTTGTTATCATCAAATAGGTACATGGGAAAAGACACAATAACAACCATTCAAACTTCATTGATCAAAATAGGAACATTTTAGTACAATCATGCCAAAAACAAAAGCAAATACAATGTTCCTCAATCAAGGTTCAAAATACATGATCAACACAAAATACAAATGAGAACTAGATACATATCCTAGGCTCTAAACAAGATCGTGAGACTCTCCCGGATCGCTTGGCTACGGCTCTCTTAGGTCCCATTTCTCCAAGATATTGAAGTAATCTACTGTTTGGAGATGATTGGAGAAGATTTGAGAGTGGAGAATAGGGTTTTCGGAAGAGGACAAAGGGTAAACAGTGCCCTAGATAGCTCACGGGTCCCCCTTTTAACAGTGGGGTCCCGACGTTGGGTCGACTCAAGAATTTTCTTGGGTCGACTCAACGTTGGGTCGACCCTATTCTGGGTTGGGTCGACCCAAGTTCAGAAATTTTTTTCTTTCTCTTCCTTTTCGCTTCTAAAATTTTCCTTGCTTCCAATCCGTACAAATTCTTTCTGGGACAATGATACATGAGTAAGAAATCTATAGATGACAAGTTTGACTCATGTTTCATGGATTTTTAGAAATGGGAGGAATGTATCATGAGACTGCTTGCTCCCTTTTATATCTCTTCAATAAAAAGGATCACATATGCCTAATTTCCTCCTTAGCGTGCAGACTCTATCTTCACTCAAGGGTTTTGTGAATATGTCAGCTAATTGTTTTTCCGTACATATATGCTCAATACATATGTTTCCATTTTGTACATGATCCCTAATAAAATGATATCTTATTTCTATGTGTTTGGTTTTAGAAATGAGACATTTAAGATGTGAGCCAAAAGAGATCTCTAAATGTAGATTCCAAAGATATTTTTCAAATCAAGTGTAGATGGAATCCTTTTCAAGTTATTTCAAGGAGTATCAAGAATAATACTCAAAGAAGGCACGAATGAAAATTCAACACCTTTATATATATATATATTAAGTATATAGCAAGATGAGAGCAATCTAATTAATTTTCAGAGTATAGTATAAGAGCAAATAAAGATCAAAACTTATATACTCGAAAAATATAAGATTATGTTGAATCCTTAATTCTTAATGACTTCAAAGTTCTTTCATGATATAAAAGTATTGGGGCATATATACCAAAACATGAATTTATGCAGTGTAGGATACATAAAATTCAAGGCTTTGAAAGTTCTTTTAGAGCTCTCTTAAAAACTTTTCTTTTACTCCTTTAAAGATCATAGCATCAAAATCAATTAAAATGAATTGGCTCAGGATTGAAACACCAAAGTGCAAGCCAATAAGAACTCATAAGTAGATTCCAAGATAAATTTTCAAAACTAAGACAGATGGAATCCTTTTCAATTAAATTTTCAGAAATAAATGATTTACCGATGAATACAGATGGAAATCCAACTTTCAAAAGATATTCAATGAAGCACAAAGTTTAATACCACTTTACATTTAGTATTCTTTGTCTCATCTTTAGATGCGAATTTATACGATTAAGTTCTATATGATCTCTCACTCTGAAATTTTCTTTCTCCCCCTTAATTAATCATTCCATTTGAGAGTTTAGAGTTTGAAGATAATTTTCAATAAAGAGATTGAGTATTTAAAGCTCCCCCTCAAAAGATGCATTTTCTTTCAAACCTTTTTTTGCTCTTCTATAATATCAAGAATGTAGAGTGATCTAGAATTTTTCAAAATTTATAGCAATCACTCTTTTTAATCTTTCAAGAATAAATTATATTTTCTCTTATTTTTTTTAATATGTATGAAAATATTAATCAGAAAATAATTCTTTTGAAGCTCAAATTTCTTTCAAAAGTAATTACATTTTCTTTCCTATAAGAATTATTGAAGTGAGTTGAAATATTCTAAGCTTTAGGATCATTAACTCTCTTCTTAAAAATAGCTTTTCTTTTTAATGATAGAAGCATTTAATTATGTAGGAGTGTATATTCAAAATATTAATTTCTTAGTCATAGTTTTTTTTTTTTTTTTGGCAATGTATATATGAAGCACCATAAATCTTTTTAATATCAAAATAATATCATATGTTTAGAACCATTTATTTGCAATCAAGATCATTGAAAAACACATCATTTAGACCAATTTCAGTACACTTATAGGATAAAAAATGATATGTTTCAGATGCGTATCGGAGCAAACAACCAAGGTATCCAAAGTAATTCTATTTTTCTTAAACCGTAGTTTTCATCTAGAAATCATATTGAGTTATTTCCCAAAATGATGCAATCATTGAAGTATATAATGAAAGTTACAAAAATGCAACGATAGAAGCATTTTTAAATTAAGTTTAAGCTTTTATCCTTAAGGTGTGTTTTCAAGTGATCGAAACTTCATTTGGCTTTTCACAAGCTTTTATATACTTTCATTTATCTTGTCATTCATTTCCTCATTTTTGAATTTCTTCCTTTAACCACTCAGTGAATATTCTAATCTTCATTTCTTTTGGTTTTACTTTTCTATGCTCTATACTCTATTTGCTCCCTATCCGGTGGAGTTGGAAGGGGCACGAGGTACTACCACTAGCCTCCCTCTTGTGCCGTCCCTAATATGCCCTACACCGAATAGTTGGGTCAAATAGTGCCGGGTACTATCACTAGCCTCCCCATTGGCACCATCCCTATGATGAGCAAAATAGAAAGGTTAAACCGTTTTTTTTAACAACAAGATATTCACTCCAAACTCTCCCTATTTAAATATAATAAATTACGAATTTTATCCCTTCCAAAAGAATGCTCACACAAGTCTCACAAATATGCTGAATATATTATGCTTGCTCTGCTTTTTCTTAAGATTAAAGTATTTACTTAGCTTTTACTTCTCCCGAACAATGTTCATTTTCTTTTTCTTTATATCTCTCTCTTTTTGTTATTTTCAAGAAATTACATAAAAGAGCAGAATAATAAAAAAAATAATCTAATATGCTGCATATAAATATATATCATGTAAACAGCATTTCATTATGCCCAATAATTCATAGCTTATCACAAGTTGTTCTGAATTAGAGATTTGAGGCATACACTTGTGTATTTCATGGTTATGCATTATACACGCAAGAGTATATTTCAATTTAGGCAAACCATGAAACAAATTTCAAAAGCATAAGTTAGTCAAAATATATGTAGACATGATATCAAGAAATTAGTAATTAAGGACTTTAATCATGCCACAATATGACTTTGCTCAACTGATTTATAAGAGAGATATATGAAATTACCGATTCATTCTGCATTCTTTAAGTCAAATACTTAATAGACTTCTCATGTATAAACTTTTGGCTGAAGAAAGTTCTCTCTTTTGTCTGCATATGAATGTTTATTGTACCTTACGTGGAGGTGTCCTTCAAGTTGAAATCTCTCATTTCTTGCTTATAGATCCTGCATCATTAGTAGAATTTTTTTCCTTTCTTGAAGGCAAGCCATTAGGTTGTCCAAGATACAAGAATATTCATACAACATATTTCATAACTATATGACTTGACATAAGATATGACAATGATTGAATTTGAGTCACTCTACTCAAGAGATTGCCTAAATATAAGCAAGCACAAGTCACTTGAACTAAAGAGATAATTTTATTAAATAATATGGTTCAAGGACACCCATGTGAGGCAATAGGAAGATTTATCAAAGTCAAACCAATTTCTTATTTTCAGAAGCAATTTAGCTTAGATTCTATTTGCTTAAGATAATTATCAATAAGATATACCAGTTAAGTTTTAATCAAATTATCTTAAATAGTTGTTTCTATCAAAATTCTGGTTATGATTCAGCTTTCAATACAAATAATCTTGTTTCAGAGAGATAGGCAATTTT
This sequence comes from Phoenix dactylifera, assembly GCF_009389715.1. Taxonomy (NCBI): domain Eukaryota; kingdom Viridiplantae; phylum Streptophyta; class Magnoliopsida; order Arecales; family Arecaceae; genus Phoenix; species Phoenix dactylifera. The sequence continues at coordinate 128,693 of NW_024068321.1, forward strand.
CTTTTAGATTAATTAAGATTTTACATTTGACTTATGGGAGATGGTTCAAAGGAATTAATATTCATACTTTTAGAATATTTTTATGCTCAGATTAAACATGACGTGTTAACATTAATCAGTAGAATTTGAGATAATTTTATGTAAGGATATTAATCATTCAATCAAGGATACAATAATTATACTAAATGAAACACTTTAAAGATCAGATTTATTAATCTTAGATTTTTAGAATAGTCTTGAGAATTACTTATAAAGAAAAAAACAATCCATTGTTATAAAACTTTTTAGTAGAATTTCCATTATGATCACGACACATTAATCATTTATGATTGAAACATATGATGCATACATGCGACTTATAGAGTAAATCATAATATATTTCAAATAATCACATAAGGAATGAGTGATATAATGATAAATTATACTCATACCTTCACAAATAATGAAATAAGATTTCATAAGTATTATGCTCAATAAAGTTTTAACATGAAGGTATGAAATCAGCATCAAGTGTTTATACTAGAGAGGGAATTTAGATTTTGTAAACTTGAAGAAGAAGGTTATATATATATCCATTCATTGTTTTCTTATCATGATGCAAGCACTAGAAAGTTTCATGCTAAAATCGTTGAGATAAGATTTAACATATGAGGCATTTAAAAACTTTGATGCAGAGAGTATCGTAATTTCATAAAAAGATAATTTCAATACATGAAGTAGAATGTTAAACCTTATACTAGATTTAATGAATAAATTGAGACTTATCTTTAATTATGTGTCAACGCACCCATTTGTATGAAAATTTCATTTATTCCATGGGTAGCTTGGCACACCTACATCTACACCCTCATATTTTCATTTTGGGTACCCAAGCTTGCTTGGGTCCTTGAGGGTTAGTGCATATGGTTCCTTTTGGAATCCAAATCTGTTTAATCGTAATAACTTTACCATTTGATTTATTCGTATTAGAACCATAGGTAAAGTTTTTATGCCCAATCTTTTTATGTTTGAAATAAGTTATCTTATTTGATGGTTTGCTTGGCGAATTGATAACCTTTTTCTTTAGGGGTTTATTATTGAGCAAAGGAATCCAGCCAAGTCTTGATTTATCAAAAACAGCATGTTGGCTTTCAAACATCGTTTTTAATCTTTCTGAACTTACAGTGAATTTGTTAATAAAAGATTTCAATTGGTTAACTTCTTCACTTAAGTTTTGATTTTCTTTAATTAAATTCTGATTTTTCTGAATCAATTCTTCCGAATTTAATCTTAAGCGTTCATTCTCAGAATTTAATTTGTCTTTCATTTCAGCGGAAGAATTTCTTTCTTCTGACATTTCCAGATTTAGCTTTTTAAGATTTTTATTTTTCGTAGCTAATTTTCTACATTCACCATACAAATCATGAAAAGCATTTAATAGTTCATCATAAGAGAATTCTTCCTGAAATTCATTAGGTGTGAAATCAGATTCAGATTTTACCTTATCTTCTTGTGCCATAAGGCATAAGTTAGTTACCTCTTGTAGTTCTTTGGAGCTAGTATCATTATTGTTGCTCCTCACTTTCATTTTCTTGCTTGACTCTTCCTTAGTCAAGGCTTTCTTGCTTTTTATCTCTTTCTTTCTTTCTTCTTGCTTCCTCTTCTTTTTTGTCTTTAGGAAGCTTTTGAATTTTTCAGTGTTTGGGTATGGGTCCTTGTTTTCATCACCGAATTCTTCATTTGTTGTTCTTTCTTCCGGATTGGGAGATTCAACATCTTTTTCTGCAGGCTCACTGTTAGTGTGTAATTGAAGCACATGTGAGCTAATCTGAATTTTGTCATAAATATTTTCTAAAGTATCCCAGATTTCCTTAGCAGATAAGCATGCAGAGATTTTATTAAATTCAGTTTCATGGATAGCACAATATAGTATGTTCATAGCATTAGCATTCAATTGTGCTAAGTCTTTTTCATTAATAGTGTGAGAGAGTGAGTGAGGGCCTCTAGTAACAATGTACCATAATTCATAGTCTAAAGCTTGAATGAATATCCTCATCCTAGCTTTCCAGTATGTGTAGTTTGTGCCATTAAATAGAGGTGGTCTATTTGTGGATTGCCCCTCACTCATAGAACATCCCACTTGGGTTGTCATGATCTTTAACTCTTGATTGTGAGATCAATGAGTACTATTGGAGCACCTCGCTCTGATACCACTTGTTGCCCAAGGTGACAAGCCAAGAGGGGGGGTGAATTGGTTTCTTTTAATTTTAACTATCTTACTTGTGTTAAATGATGAGTTAGTGAACTTAAACAAATCACAATACAAACAACAAGAAGTATAGTGGTTCGGTGCTCTCCTTAGCACCTACGTCCACTCCCCAAGCGACCCCTTGGGAATTCACTATAATCCCGCGGATTACAGTTGGATTGTTTTCCGGGCTCACAATCCAAAAATCTTTACACTTTGGTTTTCCGGGTTCACCAAAAACCTATGTTGGTTTTACGGGCTCACCAACGAACCTATACAATTGGTTTTACGGGTTCACCAACAACCTACGTTAGTTTTACGGGCTTACCAACAACCTATGTTGGTTTTACGGACTCACCAACGAACCTTTACAATTGGTTTTCCGGGTTTACCAATCAACCTATTCCGTTGGTTTTGCGGGCTAACCAACCAACCTTTACAAGTAGTCTAATAAACAAAGGAAGAAGATTTAAACTCCTAGATGAGCAAATATAACAATATAATCTACAAAGAAGAGTTTAGAGAATATTTATCGCTTGATGTGACTTCTCTCTTCTTTGTCAAGGATGCTTCACTCTTCAAGGGTGGATGGAGCTCTTGATGACTCTTTGAATCTGCTCAACCACTTTCTTTTGATTCTTGAATGAAGCACTTGGATGAAGCTTGCCTTGCTAGGGTTCTCTCTTGAATGCACTTGATGTATTTTCCCAAAGCTTGCTTCCTCTGATGAATACTCCCTCTTAAATACTTCTCCAACCTCCAAATAGTCCTTTCTGACCGTTGGATTGAAGAAACTAGCCATTTATAGCCGTTGGGAGTCCAAAAAGCACTTCTGCACAACTAGCCGTTATGCTTCTGCCCGTGCTTGGGTCGGCTCAACCTGTCCTTGGGTCGACCCAACTTTCACTTAGGTCGACTCAAACATTCCTTGGGTCGACCCTCTCAGAATCCACAGAAACTTGAAATTCAGCCTTCCTTCACTTGGGTCGACCCAACCTTTCTTTGGGTCGACTCAAGGTTCAGTTGGGTCGACTCAACTTCTTCTTGGGTCGACCCTAACAGGGTTTCCAGAGAACCTTTTCTGTCTTCTGTTCTGTCTTGCCTTTGGGTCGACCCTCTCAGGGTTTGGGTCGACTCAAGCTTGGGTCGACTCAACTACTTCTTGGGTCGACCCTCTCAGTAAATCCAGAGAACCATTTTTCTGTCTTGTTTTGAGGATCTTGATCCTTGGGTCGACTCATGCTTTCCTTGGGTCGACCCAACTCACTGTTCATCTTTGCCATTTTTGCAGAAGTGTGCCAAATGTTTTCTTGATGTGCCGGGGTCGACCCAATCATCCTTTGGGTCGACTCAATCCACACTTTGCTGCATCTCAAGGTTAGATTCATTCAAATGAACAATGAAATGTATCTATATCAATTAATACAAAATATACTGAGAGTAATAAACTTATAAATGAAGTATCGATTTAACTTATAACATACTCTAGATAATTGCTTGTTAATCATCAAAATAACACTATCATCCTCAGGGACCAAGTATGCAAACCGAAAAAGATGGGTGGCCTAGGCATTGCAGAGCTCAAAATGCTTAAACAAAGCTTCTTATTACTAAAATGGTGATCGAAGATCTTCATTGAATCGCACGAACCCAGGCAAAAACTGATTCAAAAGATATATTACAATAGCAAAGATCCTCTTTATCCCTCAAGCCATCTTTTAAGAATAGCCTCACTGTTCTGGAGAAATATCTTATTCAAGTTTCAGAACTATTCCAGCAATGCTCAACTCCAGAAGTAAGGAATGGTCAGCTAACCTCATTTGGAAAGAAACATGGCACGATGGAGGACATTAGCATTGACAGCTTCATGAAATCGAGGAACTAGATAGCAAATTTCAGAACTCCATTCACTTACGAGGCAACATTAGAATATCAGGCCCTTTTCTCCCCTTTAAGGCAAGTACAACTCACAGATGGAAATGATAAAAGAACATGGAAGTGGAGTCGGACCAACAACTTCTCGGTAAAACAATGCTACAGCTTCCTTATGAGCGGTGAGGTTAAATCCTTTTTTGGAAGCATCATATGGAAAGTACTTATCTAGGAAAAGGTAAAAATATTCAATTGGCTATACTTCAACAACAAGGTGCTCACAGCTAACAATCCAATAAAACAAGGTTTAGTTGTTAACAACTACTGTAATTTATGTAGAGATCACGAGGAATCAACAGATCATGTGCTAGAACAATGCAGCTATTCGCAAACAATCTGGAGCCAGGTATTCCAAGGTACAAACTCAGCCCATGCCAAGAAGTTTAAACGACCTCTAGCATGTATGGAGGAAAAGGGTGGCAAACAAGGACATGATTCCAGCAATTGATGCTTTAATATCTACAAAATGTTGGAGTATATGGAAGGAGTGTAATGGAAGAATATTCAGATTTGAAGCTTACTCATACAAAGAAGTTTTCAAGAAGATGATCTTTCTTTTCAAAGGTTGAACCTCTTCAACGAGGAGTATTTCATTCGCTAAACTGGCCGCAGCACTCATCAAACAAATAGGAAGCTGATTAGTATGAAAACTGCCTTACTTCGGCTCAAAAGGTTTCAGAAGAGATGGCAAAGCGAATGGGTTTGTAAGGCAGGCAGGAGACCTGGGACAACGGATTTTAGAAGAAGGCGGGAGACACGAAACAACTAGGCAACATGAATGGACTATAAAGTTTTTTTAATCCCATTCTGCATGGCAGTGTTACATCCCACGAGACAATAGGATTGTGTAATGCTCACTGAAATGACTCTCATAAAAAGTTGGTGATGTGACCAGGCGTGGACTGGCAGACTTAATGTAAATATATCATTCTTTACACACCCAGGTAAGCAAATAAAGGAACAGGGGAGGAGTCCTTCCTCCTCCATACACTTCCAAAAAAGAGAGAGAAAAAAAAAAAGAAAAAAAGAGAAAGATACTGTCAAGACTCTAGACTTCCGGGAAAAAAAAACTATGGGACATTCTAGTTTCAGTGTCAACCTCAAGCAAGAGTCTCACAACACAAAATCCAGCTCCTCAAAGTCAAAAAGGATTACTTGGTTGTTGAATGTCTCTAGCAAGTTAGAGGTTTGGATGATCAATGTGCCATTTTTCAAGCCTCTATCTCCGGCAGCGAGGTGGTCACCTACTCTTCCTGTGGCCTGCAATATGACTGAGTCAATTATCAAATCTGTGAACAACAGGTCAGACTCTCTTCCCTCTCCCCACTTTTTCTTAGGCTCCCTAAAATGCTTTATTTGCATGAAGCAGCACATCTTGAAGAAATGAATGTTGCAACCAAAACTTTGTACTCCTCTGAAAACAAAAGCTGGGGATCAGGAAATCAAAAGCATGGAACTGGTTTAATCCAGTGCAACCAGCAGCCTAGCAAGAAAATATGGAAAAGGCAAACACTATTCTGTTCCTAGAAAGTAGAATAATTGTCGTCTATCAAATCATTGTCTTTCCCCTCTCTTGATGATTGTTCGTCTCTCAAATTTGTAGCAAAAATAATACACCACCTCTACCTTTTATGAACACTGAAAAACAAATGATATTGAGTCTTCTTTTGCTAAAAGGCACAAACAAAAACCTTTAGACCATGATGGATATGGGTACTAAGACACAAGTGCTGGATGTGCTATTTAATATTAATTTCTTCATATGTGGACAGCATATTTTGCCGTATCAGCTAAGGGTACTATATTATCCATTGAATCTATGAATATCAATAAACATCGGTATATTATTATATCTTTTATATATTATATAAGAATCTATCACCTGGTGAAAATTTCCAAAAGGCATGCCTAAACAAGAATAAAAGATCAAAATAATAAACTTAACATAACAAAAATGAATAATTTGATTCCATGACATGACGATTGAAGGGTCAAACATTGTATACCAAAGAAGATGAGACAAGAGTGTATTTTTTGTTTTCTTTTTGAACACAGATCAAGGAAGTTGTGATTTATACACTGTTATTGACCATGACAAGTAGTCAGTAGGATCTTCAAATTTTTAATGTGTAATGGAGACACTTCCATATGTCTCTTCACAACTTTGAGCGCAAGAGGAGGTGCAACAATAGATTCAATGGGGTCATTATACCGTAGGATCATGATCAAGTTACTCAACACTTGCAATATGTGCCCCATATAAAAGATTTTCTTGAGATATCTCAGGTAACCTATATAATCAAGGACAATCATTAACTAGATTAACATGTTCCTTATTTTCACTTAGTGGACTTCTTCACAATCAAATAATTGATATAAAATGTAAAAAAAAGAACGTTGGAGGTTTTGGAAGATGAATAGATGAGAAGAATGCTTTGAAATATTAAAAGCATAAGGAACCTTCAAGTGGATCTACTTTCAAACAATAGAACAATCTTTGGTAAGTAAAACAAAAATATTCAAACAAAATTATGTTCCTAGAATCTTTGTCATTTTGCAGATCACAATTTTGAATGAATACAAACATCATAAGAGCCATGAATTATTTCTTTGTTGCTATATTCCCTGACCAAAGAGAGTGACAATGATTTAGACTGTACAAAAGACTATTTCCTTGTGAGTCCAAGCTCTGCCCTCCTTATATTTCCTGTTTTGTCCTTTAAAATATGCAATAAATAAGTCATATATAAGTTTCTTTGAATTACCGAATTACTAGAGTCTTCCACATGATGCATGTGCAAATCTGGCAAGTTTTTCTGCGGGGATGGTGAGGCCTGGGCTTTTACAAGAATTTTTTAAACGGTGAGAGAAATAATGCCTAGGAAATGGAGATTGAGGTTCCTAGGGAATGATTTACGACCAAGTAGCTCACTCTAAAATTGGAAAGCCTACATTATATACAGCATAGTTATTAGACTGTAGCCACATTAATCCTCTAATACATGACATCAGACGGAGCTAACAAGAGATCCTAGTCTGTGATATAGAACAAGATAGCAAGCAAGCACACTTCTGTTCGCCTCTTCACCACCAAGCCAATAAGCATGGAAATTTAAGGAATTGCTGCAGATTGGTGGCTGCCTAGAGAAACACCAGTTCAATCTGTGCCCCAGCTAGGAGGCGTCTATCTCATCCCAATCACATGGAGATGATCCATCAAGATAAGGTACTTGAATTCTTTTTGTTCTGAAAAGGATGATATAAATGGGACCATCCAGCAATCAGGATTGCTCAAAGAAATTTTAATCTTCTATCTGATGAGAAATTTCTTTTATTTCATGATAACATTTGCATACACTTCCAGCTGGTGCATTCTTTAAGTGGCTACCTAGAATTTTTTCTTTTATTTTAATTCACTTTGTCAAATCATGGGCAAGTGATCCATGGAAATCAACTTATCTAGGAGTTTGCATCGTAGGAACAAAAAATTATCATGACTAAAATTCATTCATTATCAAAAGAAACCATAGACAAATTATGATGTACAGCTTCTAAGACTCAACATATAAGTCTAAAAGTCAAATGGACATACTTCAAACGGCAGATGGTTTTTAGTTCATAGAAAGCGTTTCATATATTGAATGTCATAAAATATCAGAACTGTACCTTTTGCTTTTGACCTTTATTTTTTATTTCCAAACCTCCCAATCCAAGTAAATCTTCAAAATAAACCATGTCATCATTTTGCAGCCAAATCCTGATAGAAAACAAACACTAATTAGTGATTGTCATAAATCATAGATCATAAATCATGTCATGATATGGGTACAAAGGTCCACTATCATGTTGGCCAAGATGAAAAATCAAACTTGGAAGGAGATGGGGATATTTAATCGACTGCGTCACTCTCTCTTCCCACCCCTGCAGAAGCAAATTGAGAGACTTGGGATCATAGTTGCATTCTTTTAGGGCATCGTAATAGAGAGGACTAACGTCCAAACTTCCAAATACATATCTTAAATTTTGGGAAATCTGAAAGTTAAATAGTTGGTGAAAACAACATCATTGAAGTAATTATTCAAAGAACATTTGGCTTGGAAAAAATTTGGAGGTCAGAGAAAAACAAAACTGCATCATGTTCCAATGTCCCAGCAGAACTACACCCTCTGATCTGTTTGCCGTTACTCTCTTCCTCAAACTTTTTTCTAACCTCATAAAAAAGAACCTACCCTCAAGCTATCCTTTCTTTCCATTCATCAGGCCACCTCCATCTCATCTTCAACAAAACCCTCCTAACATGTTTGCGGAGCTCCACATAGGGTTTCTCCTACGGGAACTTAGAAAGAAGGCCAAGGATTTGCGGTTTCACATCAAGGAGATGGACTGATTGCGGTCAAAAGGAGCCGAAACAGATCAGATCAGATCAGAAGCAAAAAGAGAGAGCGGAGAGGATGGAAAGATCAGATTACCTAAGATCTAGAGCAATGCCCTCATCCCTTCCGGGAGGTCTCCAACGGTGAGAGAAGGGAGGGCGGCTCTGGAAGGAGAGATGCCTGAGTGGATTCATCAGGATCTATCTCGGAATGCCGGGGTGAATCTGTTGGGATCTCGATCACGACGGAGGATCCGACTCCCACGGGAATTCAATCGACGGAAGACTATCCGTGAAGACCCGTGCACAGGTGTATGTTTCGTTCTAGTTCGATAGATCTTCGTACCTATCCAAAATCAAAAAATTCAAATAATATATTCCAACAAGCCAACAAATCCGGCCCATAACCTATATAAACTAGAAAAAATTACTATACGAATTCATTTAGACCGGCCACAGATCAATCATAATATTTATAATTAGATTTAAATAAATTTAAATCCTTAGCCTCACAACAAACGTCAAAACTTCAACGGAAGAGTGTGTCAATTAGAAGAAGCGGAGCCAACCGTATAGCGATAAAAGTCGACAGCCTAATATTCGTGCAAATTCATTTTGATATTCAAATTTAAAAACATTTTTCTTTCGGACTAATATCTACATCCATATCTATATCTAAATATAGATATAAATAGACAACTATTATCCAAATATTCAATTCTATTTATAATCTTATTAGCGTTCTATTTATTTGATTTATCATCCACGAAATAATATCCTTTTTTTGATTATGTAGTCATAAAGTTTAATTATCCAACTTGTATCCGTATTTATATGTACACCTTTAGAATCCAATTTGTATCCATATACGTTTAAATCAAATACGGATATAATTTTTTGCATCTAGCTAATATTTATATCTGTATTTGTATTTGTCACATAAAATAAATATAGATATAGATATTTGTATTTATATGTTAGCCCTCTATAGCCCAGCTCTTTGTTTGATATTGTTTTACGAAGGTTCACTCACAGGACCAAGAGACTCTTGCTGGCTAGCCCTCTATGTATGTCTTTTTATATATTATATATAACAATAATGATAATAGTTATCATCATCATCATAATATCTGAGAGAAAGTTTTACTTTCAAAGTAGAGTTGATCATGAGATAGATGGCCCACCCAGCCTAGCTCAAAATTTAGCGGGCTTGGGCACTAAAAAGAGGCCCTTGGAATGGGCCGAGGCAAAAAAAGAAGCCCAATCAAAAAATCAGGCTGGGCTGAAAAATTTAAACAATAGCTTGACCCGATCCGGCCTCACTCTAGATATTATATATATATATATATATATATATATATATATATATATATATATATATATATATATATATATATATATATATATATATATATATATATATATATATATATATATATATACACAAATATTATACAAAGTGACAACTTAACTAGAGATGCAAATGAGCTGGCTGGCTTTGTGAGCGTAAATTTACTGCATCGTTTGAGTTGGTTTATGAGCCCATCTTATGAGAATAATTGGATATCTTCTATTTGAATTTTGAGCTAAGAATAGCTTGGGCTATTGCTGATTCCACTTCCAAGAAAATAAAGAATTAGACATGGTGGGCAGGCCTAGGATTGGCTCTACAAAATTGGATTGGACCTCAAAAATTTAAGCTTGATGGTCGGGTTAGACCGAGCATAGGCATAGCCATTGAGCCTAATATTTGCTTCAGAACTTGTTGGCCCATGGTTTGATCAACTCTATTTCAGACTAACTAGACTCTTTGCAAGTTCCTACATTTCTCGGAGATCTAAAACGGGACTATCTCAGGAGAACCTTCTTTCCTTCCATAGGCTCTCTCACCCTACAAATGCGATCTCTCCAAATGTTATCCATTCAAAAATCACCTTCCTCTCTTTCTATGGTGAGGCCCAAGTCAGCTAAGAATGGGTTATACTCCATATTACTCAAATTGGAAGATGAATATGATGCGTCTAGCTTATGATACATATCCCTTGCTGCAACTACGACCAATGCAACGATCATCAAGCTAGCCGATGACTAAATTTCTTCTCTCTCACTCTCTATGGTGTTGCCCAAGTCAGCCATGAAGTCTTTCCACTAAATTTTTTAAGGTGTTACATGACGTCCTCAACCTTGGTGTTTGGGTTGTGAAGTTAGTCCTATTTCTTTTTCTCTTTTTTCATGTTTATTACCGAGGAGCTTGATAGTATCTGTTAACGTTCGCCACTTGATAGTTTAAAATCGTGCCTAGCTCAATTGCTAACTCTTCTTCCTCAACAAGCTTGGCATCCCCTATGACGAGCAGGACTCCTATATCATCATCAAGTATGCCATGTTCTTAACCTCCACCATCATGGGCTGCCACCTCATGGCCCCAACATCAACATCTTCATTATAAAACTTTTTAAAATCTTGATTTTCAAATTCAGTTTCATGAACACTTTTGATTTTAAGAACTTGCAAACTTTTTTCATTTGAAATTCTTTTGTATAGTTTTGAAAATGTAGAAAAAGTTTCATCTTTATGTGACAGAAATAAAACCCATATAATCTCAGAAAATCATCAATGATGACAAATCCAAAATATTTACCACCTAGACTTGTTGTTATTGTTCGTCTAAATAAATCTATATGCAGAAGTTCTAATAGCATAGAAGTTGAAACCATATTTTTTAATTGAAAATAAACTCTACTCTATTTTACTAATTGGCATGCATCACAAACTTTGTCTTTTTCAAAATTTAATTAAGCAAATTTATAACTAGATCTTTTCTAGCTAATTGGCATGGGCTAGCCTACGATGTCATAACCAACAAGTCTCACTGATTTTGGCACTCATTGCAACTAAGCATAGCATATTTTTTATGGATAAATAGTCCAGATTGACCATGTATACATTTTCATGCCTATGCCCAGTCAATTTTATACCATCCTTCATTAGGACTAGAAAAAATGTATATAGAGGATTTAAATACTACTTTAAAACTTTTATCACATAGTTGACTAATGCTAAGTAAATAATGTTTAAGTCCATGAACTAATAATATATTTTCAATAAAAGTACAAGGAGTGATACCAATGTTACCAATTCCAATAATCTTTTCTTTGTCGTTGTTGTCAAAGATGACCACCCCTCCATCTTTTCTCTTAAAAAAAATAAATTGTGATTCATCTCCTATCATATGTCTAGAGCACCCGCTATCAAGTACCATTTTCTATTTAATCCATGGGCCGCTACATATACCTACATCACAGAAATTAGGTTTTTGTCTTAGGTACCCAAACTTTTTTTGATCCTTGAAGGTTAGCTATTATGGTTCCTTTTACAATTGGTTTTAGTTTATCTACTTCTTTTCTTAAGTTTTGATTTTCTTCTACTAAAGATTGTTCTGTTTTTGAGGTTTCTTCATTCTCAATTCTCATTTATGAGAGATAGAATTTTTAGTTCTAGTTCTTTATATCTTTGACAAAGCTTTTTGAACTCATCTAATAATTCATTAAAAGCTTCTTGAAGCTCATCAAATTTAAAATCACTAATGTGTTCAAGGTTTACCTCATCCTCATAAGTTATGAGGCACATATTTACTGTTTCATGGGTCTTCTCCTCTAAACTCGACTCGTTGCTATCTCTCCAAGTCACAACTATGGCTTTCTTCTTTGGCTTCTTGAGAGCATTCTTAAGCAGTGGGCAGTCCGCTCTAAAATGATTTGGCTTTTTGTACTCATAGTACACCAACGACTGCTCATTTTCTTTTTTCTTGCTTGGCTCCCTCCTAGCCAATGATCTTGATGCTGGACCGGGACGGGAGAAGGGTTGCGGCGCAGTGAAAGTCCAAGTCGGGATGACTGCGGTATAGTTGATGCCGGACCGGGACGGGAGAAGGGCTGTGGCGACAGATCAATCTCGGGATGACTGTTGCTTCTACAAAACCAGGAGACAGAGGAAGAGGGAGGAAGAAGAGGAGGAGAATAAGAGAGGAAGAGAGGCAGAGAGGAGGAGAAGAGGGAGAAGAAGAGAGGAGGAAGAGAGAGACGGGAGGCAGAGAGGTGGGGGAGAAAACTTTTAATACTTCATTAACCCTAATCATGAAGATAGTCCCCTATATATAGGGCCCAAATAAATACATTTAACATAAAACCCCCTTACACAGAAATAACTCCAAATAAGCCCAAAATAACACAAATAAGCCTTACACTAATAAATGCAAACAAACCCAGAAATAAAAATAAAATAAATATGCAAATAAGATGGTGGACTAGGCGGGTAGATAATCAGCTCCGTTGTTCTCATCAACTCCTTCCGGATGGGAAAAACTCGATCCCGTCGAGTGCAGGTCTGGCCGGCTGTCGTACTGCTCCAGAAGGTCAGGGTCAAGACACTGCAACTCGGCTCGTGAAATCTACGTCACATCCGATTCGGGTCGACTTTTCTACCGAACAAGGTAATCCGGTAACTTTCTCTCCTGATAGATATAACCTGCTCATCTAATATATGTTCTATGTGTTCTCTATGTGCATGAAACTTTGGAGGTGGAGGCTCAATAGCAGGTGACGGGTCAAGGTGATCAACAAAGGCGGGTGTATCAACAAAAGGGTCAGAAGGAATGAATGTTGACTTTTTGTATGGAACTAAATCTTCAATATTAAATGTCGCACTAATCCCTTAGTCTTCAGGAAGATCTACAACATAAGCATTCAAACTGATTTTCTTTAGGATTTTGAACAGTCCCGCACTACGAGATTGCAACTTTTTGAACGTTCTCGAAGAAAATCGTTTAGGTCTAATTCTCCCCATGACATAATCTCCTACATTCAACTCTTTATAACGTCTGTGCAAATCAGCAAGAAATTTATATTTTAAGTTATTAGAGTGAATACATTTGCTGATTTTCTGATGCAATGAATGCAGGTATGATGCAAATGATTGTACAGACTCAGAGACTCTATGTTGATGAGACATGGGAATCAAGTCTATGGGCTGCCTAGGTTTATAACCGTTCACCACTTCGAAGGGACTCATGCCTAAGGACCTATTGACCGAACTATTATATGCGAACTCGGCAGTCGGTAACACTAAATCCCAAATCCTAGCATGCTCACCTACCAGACATCTTAAAAGATTTCCTAGACTTTGGTTAACAACTTCTGTCTGGCCGTCAGTTTGTGGATGATAGGTAGACAAAAATTTTAATTTGGTGCCCATCATGTGCTAAAGGGTTTTCCAAAAGTAACTCATGAATTTAACATCCCTATCGGACACAATAGATTTTGGGAGGCCATGGAGTCTAACAAATTCGTCAAAATAAAGTTTCGCAATCCTAGAAGCATCAGAAGTCTTAGAACAGGGGAGAAAATGAGCCATCTTGGAAAATTGGTCCACAACTACAAAAATGAAATCATGTTTGGTGGAGGTACGTGGAAGCCCTAACACGAAATTCATACTAACATCTTGCCAGGGACAATCAGAAACGGGTAGTGGAGTGTAAAGACCGGTGTTCTGCTTACGTTGTTTGGCTAGATGACATGTGCAACACTGATCGACAATTTTGGCCACGTCTCTCTTGAGACTTGGTCAGAAGAAACGACTCTCCACCATTTCAGTGGTTTTGTCTCTCCCGAAATGCCCAGACAGTCCTCCAGCGTGTATTTCCCATACTAGAAAATCTCTCAATGAGGTTCGGAGGTTACACAATCGGTCGGAGCGAAAGAGGTAATCATCTTATAGGAAGAAATCATCTTGTTCTCTCTCTACTCCATCTCGTAGGGTCAAGTATACTTCACTAAAGTCGGAACAGGTGGTATATTGTTCCCTGATCCTTTCAATACCAATTACTTCAGTGCTCATCACGGATAGGAGGAAGATCCGTTGACTGAGCGCATCAGCCGCCTTATTTTCAACTCCGATTTTATGTTTCAGGACAAAAGTATAGGCTTGAAGAAACTCGATCCATCGGCCGTGTCGATGGTTCAGTTTCTTTTGGGAGTTGAGATACTTCAAAGCCTCATGGTCTGAGTACAATACAAATTCTTGCGATAGCAAATAGTGTCGCTAATGTCGCAAAGCTTGCACTACTGCATAGAATTTCTTATCATATGTGGAATAACGCAACCTGCTGTTGCTTAATTTTTCGCTAAAGAATGCGACAGGGTGACCTTCTTGGCTTAACACGCCACCTATGCCAACGCCCGAGGTATCACATGCAACATCGAATACCTTCGTGAAATTAGGAAGGCACAAAACAGGAGCTTCGGTCATCCTTTTCTTAATTTCATTAAATGCTTGGGATGCCGACTTAGTCCATATAAAATCTCCTTTCTTCATGCAATCTATAATGGGAGACATTATTGAACTAAAATTTCTAATGAAGCGACGATAGAAAGTAGCCAAGCCATGAAAACTACGTACTTCCGCTAGGGTCTTGGGCTCAGACCAATCGACTATCGCGTTTACTTTTTTCGGATCAGCAGAGACACCCTTAGAAGACACTATGAACCCTAAGAAAGTGACGTGATCGATCAGGAAGGCACACTTCTTCGGGTTTGCAAAGAAGCTTTCTCTCCTAAGGACATCACAGACCTGCCTTAAGTGTGAGAGATGCAGCTCTTAAGTTTAACCATAGATGAGGATGTCATCAAAATATACAATGACAAATTTATTCAAGAAAGGTCGAAAGATCTGTGTCATCATCCTCATAAAAGTATTGGGAGCATTTGTTAACCCGAACAGCATCACTAACCATTCGTAGAGTCCATCTTTGGTCTTAAAGGCAGTTTTTCATTCATCCCTAGGATGAACCCGAATCTGGTGGTACCCACTCTTTAGGTCGATCTTGGAAAAAACTGTAGCACCAGACATAAAGTCCAAAAGGTCGTCCAGCCTAGGAATAAAAAAATGATACTTAATCATGATTTTATCGATAGTACGGCTATCGACGCACATCCTCCAAGAGCCATCTTTCTTGAGAGTAAGGAGTACGAGTACAGCATAGGGGCTCAAATTCTCACGAATATACCCTCGGGTGAGGAGTTCGTCAACTTGACGTTTCAGTTCAGTGTGCTCGTTTGGGTTGAGCCTATGATGGGGAAGATTTGGCAAGGATGCTTCAGGAACGAGGTCAATTGCATGCTGGATATCACGCATCGGAGGAAGAGTATCTGAAAGATCCTTAGGGAAAATAGAGTGAAACTCCTCCAATAGGGGAACTACTCCTGGTGGGTGCTCAGGATTCGACTCCACATTGATAACTCTAGCAACAAGGGCGAACACAGGTGATTGGCTTTCGATATTTTTCATTACTTCTTTCGAAGTAATGATGTGAAGTGATTCATCTTTCCGTAGTGTAGTACTCTTTTTTTCAGGGGCGGGCTCTCTAGGAGGCAATGAGTTTAGTATAATTTTTCAACCCTGGAACATAAAACTACACGAATTCAAACATCTATGAAGTGTGACGTCCATATCGTATAACCAAGGTCTCCCTAGAATGACTTGACTTACGTCCATCGGAATACAGTCACACCAAATTTTGTCTTTATAAGATAGGAATTGAATCAGGATGAGGCATCTTTCCGACACCGAGATGGACCTCTTATCTACCCAAGCTACCTTATATGGGCTGGGATGAGGGGTAGATTTCAAGCCGAGGCGGGAAACAACTCCGGAAGCAATAGCGTTGATGCAACTCCCGCTATCAAGTAGGATTTTGCACGTTTTACCATTGAACTTAATGAGCGTGTAAAACAGGGAGGTCCTATGCCAATCTTGTTTGGTCTTAGTCTGAGCTAGAGTACACCTAACCACATGAAGCCTAGGATTTTGGTCATTCCAATCAGTGGGCTCCTTTTGGGGTTCAGCCTGAATAAACTCTAACTCGGTCTGTTCGTCTCCAAAGTCTTCTACAAAAATCCTCGATGTTTGGTTCATAGACTTTTTCGACACATTCAGTTTTTTGGGTCCCAACTTCAAGTTCAGTCATTAGATAGGTCTTGGCATTATATTGGGACGCTATATGGTCAAATTTTTGGCACCTGAAACATTGGGTTTGGCTTCTAGACGGAGGGTTGAAACCTAGTATGCCTTTTTCTTAATCATTTGACGGATTCTAGACAAGCATCGGGGATGTCCTAGTCGGTGCTTGGCTAGAACCGGGCTGGTTAGGAGGGTTGGAAAATGGCTTGGATTGTGGGAGATAATTTTGATTAGGTCGGGCTCCTGGGGCTATGGATCGAGGGTCGGTACGCCTCACTACAGGGGTCCATAAGAAACTATCCACATCTTGAGCCAACTGGTATGCTTGGCCAAAGGTGGTAATCTCTTGGAGGATTAATTCTTTCTGGATCTCCTTGCGGAGTCCTGCCCAAAATCTAGAGAGAGTAACAGTCTCCTCTTCGATTACACCGCACCTCATATGAAACTCCTCAAATCGTGTAATGTAATCGGCAACGGTTGATATCTCTTGAGTTAGTTTCTACCACCTATCCATAAGGCATTGTCGGTAAGAGAATGGCAGGTACTTCTCATTCAGCTTTTTCATATCCTCCCAGGTGGTGATAGGAGAAAGCCTTTGGATCTCACGCATATGTTCAACATTATGCAAGTACCAGTGAGCTTGCTCAATAAGCTTCATTTTAGCGAATCGTACTTTTTTTATCGTCAGTCATTTCGTACCACTCAAAGTAATTATCTATGGCTGCTCTCCAATCAAGATACACACTTGGCTCTAGTTGACCAGCAAAAGTGGGGGCATCTACTCTTATGGTACGAAGTAGCCGTTCGTCAAGATCACGCTGGTGATCAGGAGGATGTTGGTTCCTAGGGAAATGGGGAAGACCTATAGGTGACATGGCCAAACCAAACTTAGGATAGGCTGCGATTGGGGTTGACGGTTCAGGAGTCCAAGGGTGTTGCACTAGAGCACGGACCTCTCGCTTGAATTCTTCATGGTCAGCTTATAAGGCAGTGATTAGTTCCACGAGATCTTGCAGAACCTTGGAATCCATGGTGGCTAAAGGGGTCTTAGAATGAGTGAGGAAGTACTTCCTACTACTACGGGTTGGCATGCAAGGACTACACTAGTTGATGATATGACATGCAATGCTACTAATGATCCTAACTGACCAAATGTGATGCAGGACAACCTACTAATGCAACTTACTATGAATTCGGAAATCAGCAAATTTTCACAAAAGTAACTTAAAATTAGATATCACCAATTTGTACTTTGGTTATTTCAAAATTAAAGTATGAAATTAGTCACTATAAAAAGTTAGGTTGTAAGCACGTATTACGGTCGTTCTAATCCTAAAGTAATTTGATCGATGGATGTTGAGAGATATCCTGTCGCTAGAGTGTGCTAATTTAATATCTAGATTTAAATGGTGAGTAGGATGGATGTGGTAGTAGATGTTCTAGGTTTTGAAGTTTGACAGGAAAGTAAGTTTTCAAAATAGGATTGTCATGCAAGAGAACTTGAACATAATTAGATAAACAAGCCCAGAAGAAAGAATAACCTGTTACCTGTGGTAGATGCAGTCAACCAGAAGCATCCGTTGTAGAGTCTCGAGCACGAAGTTGGCGCCGGGCGGAGCTAGCTGGAGCTATGGACCTGGATCTGCAGCACAAGGGCTCTTGGGCTTCAGAAATGGGCTGAAGAATGTGCTGAATCGGGCCTGAAACAGGGCCTGCGGCCGCTTGGGCTTGGGCCGCTCTCAAGTACACGGCGCGCAAGCCTGGACCGAGATGGAATTGGGCTGTAGAGGTCAGACTGGGCTGGCGGCCTATGGAAGACGAGCTGGGGTCGGGCCGGTCGGGCTCGAGTGTGGCCTGATGGCAACTCTCGGCTGGCACACGGGGGAAAGGGGTTTGTGTCCCCTAATCGCGAGTGAGAGGAGAGAGCTGGATGGAGCGGCTCGGACAAGGGCTTGGTGAAGGGGCGCTTCAGGCGGTCCGCTCGGAGGAGGCAGCGCTCGGGGAAGGCAGCAGCTGAAGGGCGCTTGACGGGGCTCGGCAGCAGCGGGGAAGGCTGGCCGGCACGTCGACGCTGCTCGTCGGAGAGGGCGACGACGGCTCAGTCACCGGAGGTTGAGCGACGATGGCTCGAGGTGCTCGAAAGAGGCAGCAAAGCCGGAGGGGGCACTCGGAGGAGGCGACGGCGTTTCCGATGGGTGGGCGGTGGGGCGGAAGAAGAAGCGGCGGCCGATCGGGACGACGAACAGAGGTAAGGGTTTTCCCCCTTTTTTTTACGTGCAAGGCACGTGCTACCTTTTTTTTTGTTTTTTTTTGGAACTTTTATGGGTTTGGGTTATCGGGTTCGAGTTTTTCGGTCGCAACCCGCTCCGATACTCGTTATCTCTAGCACGTGCAGATCACGTGCACTTTTTTTTTGGGGGGGGGGGGTTTGGACCCGGGTTACCGGGTTGTGGGTAACGGGTTTAGAACTTACCCATTACCTTGACTTCTTCTTCAACCTCCCAACCGATTTAGGAGGACGTGTCGATTTCCTCGGCGGCAGCTGCGGAACGGCTGTAGGGGACGGTGATGGAGCTCGTGGCCGCGGCTCTATGGTCGGCGGCGACAGGGGGCGGCCGATCACGACGGCGGATAGCCTCTTCCCGGCACGAGTGGAGGGCGTCCGAGGCTGTCACAGGGCGGCCAAACGAAGGGCGGAGGGGCTGGCAGAGCTGCTGGCGTTGTGCGTGGCCGTGGGAGATGGGTGCGATGGTGGATCTGGGGACTCCTTCCCCGTTGAAGCCGGCAGCGGCTACAGGAGCCTGAGACCACCGGTGACTGTTTTCGGTGGGTCTCAAGGACAGGGGACGCGAGAAGGGTGGTGATACCCCTTCTCTTTTTGGCAGTGCGAATCGCACGGGGGCCTTCAACCCGTTCCGGTGTCCGCGGGGCGAGAGGAACGAAAAACTCGTGCGGCAACCTGATACGCGGGATCGGGGGCTGCTCTGCCATGCACCAGGGTCCGTTGCTTTGGCACAAAGGCAAAGCACGGCTCTGATACCAAGTCGATGCCGGACCGGGACGGGATAAGGGCTGTGGTGCGGTGAAAGTCCAAGTCGGGATGACTGCGGTATAGTTGATGCCGGACCGGGACGGGAGAAGGGCTGTGGCGACAGATCAATCTCAGGATGACTTGCTTCTGCAAAACCAGGAGACAGAGGAAGAGGAAGGAAGAAGAGGAGGAGAATAAGAGAGGAAGAGAGGCAGAGAGGAGGAGAAGAGGGAGAAGAAGAGAGGAGGAAAAGAGAGACGGGAGGCAGAGAGGTGGGGGAGAAAACTTTTAATACTTCATTAACCCTAATCATGAAGATAGTCTCCTATATATAGGGCCCAAATAAACACAATTAACATAAAATCCCCGTACACAGAAATAACTCCAAATAAGTCTAAAATAACACAAATAAGCCCTATACTAATAAATGCAAACAAACCCAGAAATAAAAATAAAATAAATGTGCAAATAAGATGGTGGACTAGGCGGATAGATAATCAGCTCCGATGTCCCCATCAGATCTTTTTCTCATTCCATGTCATCTCCTTCTCATGAATCGCCTGAATTTTCCATTAATTAAGGCCATCTCCTCATCACCCTCAGTACCATCTGAATCTTCACTCTCTTCCTCTTCTTGAGCTATCGATTTTAGAGCAATGGTTCTCTTTTTCTTTGGCTCTTCTTCTTTAGAGTTCTACTTCATGGTTAGCTCATGAGTCAATAGAGAACCCAACAGCTCTTCTAGGAAAAGAGTATTGAGGTATTTTGCTTCTTAAATAGCAGTTATTTTAGCCTCCTAAGCTCTTGATAGTGACATGAGAATCTTTCTCACAAAATCATGATTAGTATAAGATTTGCCAAGACTTTTAAGACCATTAAAAATATCGATAAAATGAGTAGACATTTCAATGATGACTCATTTGATTCTATTTTAAATAATTCATATTTATATACCAACATATTAATTTTAGATTCTTTGACTTGGTTAGTGCCTTCATGAGTTACTTCATGCCTATCCCAAATCTCTTTAGCAAAATTACAGATTGAAATATGATTAACTTCATTAGCATCTAGAGAACAATAAAGAAATTCATGGCCTTAGCATTTGGCTGTACCATTTTTTTATCATACTTATCCCATTTTTCTTGAGGTTTAGAAAGAGACACATGGTCAATGACTTTTATGGGTGTATAAGAACCATTAACTATAACACTTCATATGTCATAATCCAATGCTTGAACAAAGATGTTCATGCGTACTTTTCAATAAGTATAATTTGTACTATTAAAAAGTGGAGGTCTGTTTATGGACTTTCCCTCGGCAAGAGAGGTTCCAATTAGGGTTTCCATAGATCTTTAAATTTTTGACTGTCAGGTCAATGATGGGCTCGAGTATCAAAGCTCTAATACCACTTGTTGCCCAGCTATGATGTCTAAAGGAAGGGTGAATTGGGCTTTTCAAAAATTTGAAGTAAAATACAGCAGAATAAAACTTGACGAGTGTCTGTGAGTTGCATCATGTTGCCTAACTATGCAGCCCAAGAGAAGGTGCGAATTGGATTTTTCAAAAACTTCAACTAACTATGCAGTGAAATGCTTGATAAAAAAATAAATTTCAATAAATAATTAATAAGTAAATGAACAGAAGATAAAAACAAATAGATCAAGCAATGCAAAAACAACAAATTTATAATGGTTTGGTGCCAACCCTGCATCTACATCCACTTCCTAAGGCTTCTTGAGAATTTTACTATAATCTATAATGCAGATTACAACTCAACTATTTTTCGAATTCGCAATCAACCTAGTTGATTTTTTCAGGTCAATCAATCAAAACCTTCACTAGTTGTTTTTCGGGTTTACAATCAACCCAGTTGATTTTCTCTTGTCAATCAACAAAAGCCTTCACCGATTACTTTTTGGTTCACAATTAACTCAATTGATTTTTTCAGGTCAATCAACTAAAGTCTTCTCCCATCCTATTCCAAGCTTAACATAATCTAATTCAAGGTTTGGATGGACCTTTCTCCCAAGTTTTAATTTTTGAAACTTATTACAATAAAGAATAGAAAGAAGTTAATACGTTACAATAAATACAGCTCCAAAACAGTAAATACTAAACAATAAATGAAGCTACACTCTGTTGGTTGACTTGATTGCTCTTGAAGTTGCTTCATTAACTCTCTGATATTGAATATGTGATCTTTCAGCTCACAATAAAAGCTATTAAATGATATCTTCTTTGAAGTTCTCTTTTTTTGTCTTTGAAGTTCATCAAATGTTAAGCCGGATCTTCTTACCTTATCCTCATGAACCATGATGTATAGATTGGATGTTTCTTGGATTTCTTCTTCTAAGCTTGATTCATCGCTGTTGCACCAAGTAGTGACCATTGCTTTCTTTCTTGGCTTTTTGAGAGCCTTCTTTAGTATTGGACAATCCGTTCTAAAGTGACCAGGTTTCTAACATTTATAGCATATTAGTAGCTGCTCTTTTTTTTTCTTTACTCTGCTCCTCCTTAGCTAAGGGTCTTCTCCTTAATCTCTACCTTCTTCTCATAAGCCTCCTAAATCTTATTGTAATGAGAGCTATTTCTTCATCACCCTCTGTATCGTCAGATTCTTTGCCCTTATCTTCTTGTTGAACCATTGACTTAAGAGCAATAGTTCTTCTTTTCTTTGTTTCATCCTCTTCCAAGTTCTGTTTCAACGTTAACTTGTGAGTTATTAGTGAACCCAGCAACTCTTCTAAAGGAAGGGCGTTGAGGTCCTTTGCTTCTTGGATGGCTGTGATTTTGGCCTTCCGCTTATTAATCTTTCTCACTAATTTACTTTTAGCATATGATTTACCAAGACTTTTAAGACCGTTTATAATATTTGTAAAATAGGTAAACATTTCAAAAGTAGACTCATTGGACTCCATTTTAAATAACTCCTAGTTATGCACAAGTAAATTGATTTTAGGCTCTTTAACCTGGTTCGTGCCTTCATAAGTTACTTCTAACCTATTCTAGATATTTTTTGCAGATAAAAAATTGAAATGCAATTAAATTCATTGGCATTTAATGAACAATATAGAATATTCATGGTCTTAGCATTTAGTTGTGCCATCTTCTTGTCAAATTCATTCCATTCTCCTTCGGGTTTGAAAGAGACACACCATCAATTACTTTTGTGGGTGTGTGAGGACCATTGACTATGACAATCCACAAGTCGTAGTCTAGTGCTTGTGTTGTCGGCTTTCTTGTAGACCTAAGGATGACTTAAATAAGGTGTTGTCAAAATCTTAACCAACAAACAAATATTATATTTTTTTATTACTCTTACCATCCTCTATTCGATGAATAGTGGTTGTAGGAGGTCGATCCACAGGGAGGCGATTGGAGCACACAAATAAAGAATATAAACTCCATTAAGATTCATGGAAATATAATTTTTTTTTCTTTTTTTCAAAATAATTTTTTGAGGATATTTGATTAATCTCTAACCAATCAGAGCTAGTTTTCTATTCAAAAATAAATAAAAGAAAGAAAAAAAACTTTGTAATTAAAATAAGAATTTCAGAATGCATAAAATAAATTGCAGAATATTAAATTAAAACTTGGACACGGATTGTATAAAAGAAAAATTAATAGATTGCATAAAAAATAGAAATTAAACAAAACATATAACATGGATTGCATAAAAGAAAATTGATAGATTGCATAAAAAAAAATGATTACAAAAGTAAAAATGGAGATCGGAAGTCTAATGCTTCTTTTCTTCTAAAAAAAGGGAAAGAAGAAAACAATTGCAATTTTTTTTTCTCACGGTGGAACTCTCTCTCTCTTCATTTTCTTTTGTTTCCTTCTTTCAAAAAAAATAGAGCATGGCCCTGTTTTCTTTCTTCCGATCTGAGCCCCCTTCCTCTCCTTCGAGAGCCTCCTTTTATAGATTGCCCATCCCCTTGATGGATTGATTGCGTGGAGAGGATCGTCCGGGATGCTCATCCCGGTCTGGCCGTGGGGTGCACGGATGCGGATGGAGTGCTGGGATCATGCATGATCCGTGGGAGGAACGGCTAGATGATTCGGGTGAAGAGCGCCGCGGGATCGACGGGAGGAAGGGATCATAGCTTGGAATCGGACGGAAGAAGCTGGGAGGCGGACTCTTGGGATGCATCACAGGCTGCTGGGTGCTTCTTTCACGGATGGCTGGCTGATTCGGGATGCGGAGGGGAATCTCGGACAGCTGCGTTGGGTGCTGGGGTCCCTAGAAATGGAAGGAGCCGCAGACGGATGCCGATCCGGAAGGAGCTGGGATGCGGACGGACGGCTGGATGGCTCCTTGATGGCGAGAAATGGAAGAAAGAAGCTGGACTCCGGGAGGTGAAATCGCGGAAGCTAATCCAGAAAGAGAGGAATGTGAGGATCGCTGGGATGCTGATTTGGGAAGGGAGCTGGGGCGCGGAAGATGAATGCGAACGGAAGAAGAGGAGTTCTGGAATGGACACAGGATCCATGGGATGCTATGACTTGATGCTTGGGCTCATGCGTGATCTCACAGGATGAGATACGCGGAGACTGATTTGGAAGGATGTGGACGGTTGGTGGGACTCCACTATTAGCTCCCCTACTCTATATCTTCAAACCGAGCTCGGTTCTGTGATCCTTGGATGGTTGGTGGAAATCCATCAGATATGATAGATTCCTTCTCGGATTTGGTAGCTCTCTGGAAGGTGAATCAGGAAGCAGGGGACACGGGAGATGGGCTGATATGCGTGGGCTGAATGGAAAGTCGTTCGGGGGCAAATGTGCTTGACCAGGTCATGGTAGGATTGGATCTGCGCCATCTGTACCAAATACGCATTTTAAACTTTAATTTATAATAACCTGTACCAAACGAAAATATAATATTAAACCAGTGAATTTATCATTATATGTTAACAATAATATTAATTTAAGCAGCATGTAGATCGCACTTTTGTGCTCTCATCACACCCTCCAACTAGCTTATTGCTAGTCTCTAGCAATTAACAAGCAAACGATAAAATGAGAGTACAAAAGATGTGGTCTAACTTATAACTTTTTATTGAAGCTAAGTACACAAAACTGAGATACGTACCCATTTTTGTAGGGAATCACAATTGCACTTAGCATGTGCAACAAGCCTTTAAACCCCTAGGTTGCCCTAGTGGATGAGTGTTGTCTCGTGAGGGTTTGCTGTGAAGTTACCCACAAACTTCATCGGTCGGAGATTTCCAATGTTTAACTCGAAATTTGAATAAGTATTACTGTATGTGAAAGTGAATCCTAGGTTCTTCAGTGTTAAGCATGCTGAATTTTTTTTTTTTGAAAACCATGGCTGAACTTGATCGGGTTGCCTACGTACCCCTTCATAAGAGGGATCAAGCCATACGTAGTTCTTTTTAAGTTTCAAAAACACAGCGGAAAAATCGAATCAAATAATTTAATTCATGCATGCTTACAAGATCAAATCTAGAAATCAGCACCTTAAGAACAAATAGGATTATGCCGGAATCGTTTAAACAATTATGCTAAAACTTTCATGCAGGATTAACTATCAGAACTGAAACTTAAAAACTCTATTCTAATTAATCTCCGAATATCTATCGAATGGATTCTGGAGATATCTCCGTGAGGAGCCCCAAAAGAGGGTAAAACCTCGGGAAATCGGACCTAGATCTTGACACCATAATAAATGATTAATGCTAGATTAATACCTTTTATGATGGATGAAAGTTGTGGATCTGATCCTTGACTTCGCAGCCATGTTGACCCTCTAATGGATTTTGATGAATACAAAATACTAGAGTATAATTCCCTTTATATTGATAATTTACTTGAGCATTTCAGGTGTTTAACTAAGAATATTGTTAAGTATTGTCAAGGCATGTTCCGGTATTTTTCGGTGGATTTATTGAAGATTTTTGAGATGAAGAAAACGGATCAGGAGCAGCCGAGACGTCTCCAGCTTATTCCAGAGACGTCTCCGGTACGCAGAGAAGAAGCTGGGACGTCTGGAGACGTCCCCAGCACTTGCCGAGGCGTCTCGCAGGGTCGGAGTCGACTCCCGGCTTTCCAGAGTCGACTCTCTCAGAGACGGCAGAAAGGCCATTTTCAAGGGATGCGCGCGAGTCATCTCCGAAGGACGCGGAGCCGACTCTCTCAGGGATTCCAGAGGACCCATTTTTTGTTGAGAAAACGTCCGAGCCGTCTCCGACGTCGCGGAGTCGTCCCCGCGCATAAAGCACAAAAAATCCCGAGACGTCCCCCGAGGCATGCGAGCCGGCTCTCTCAGAAAAACAGAAAAATAAGAAATCGGGCTGTTCTTCTTCGGAGTCGTCTCCAGAAAGCGCCGAGTCGACTCCGACATTGTCGAAGGATTTTTTATACAGCCGAGACGTCTCTCGTTCAAGCGAAGACGTCTCCGGAATGCCTGAAACGCGACTGACACATTTTTGCAGGTATTTTTTTAAATCCTAACGGCTCTATTTTTGTTTCTAACGGATCTATTGCTTGCAGAAGTATAAAAAGGAGTTTTCAAGTGCATGAAAAATACTTCTCACCCACCTAACACAAAAGCATTCAAGAGAGAAGAAAGAGAGAGAGTCTCAAGGGAGTTGGTGCTTTCAAGAGGAGAAATCAAGTGCATTCAAGCCTTCTTCATCTGATTTCGTGCTCATCTACTCGCTCCCACTCGGCAATCAAAGCTCGCATTCAAGCCGACGTGATCCACATCGAAAGAACCACCATCATCCAAGCTTTCAACGGCAAAGAGGGTTCTTCCAGTTTTGTTGTTCTTTATTAATTTATTTGCTTTCATAGAAGCTTTTAAATTCTTGTAAAACTCTTAAACATTTTGCTTGTTCCAGTCAAGGGACTTGGAACAAGGGTTAGGCGTCCCAAGCCTAGTTTAAATTGGGGGATTGTAGGGTTCGTTGTTAGCCCGGGTTAAAACAACGAGTTGGGTAGTTCACTCGAAAAACTACCGGACTGTAATCGCCGATTATAGTGAAAAATTTCCAAAGGTGTTTGGGAAGTGGATGTAGGAGTAGTGGAAGCTCCGAACCACTATAAACCTTTGTGTTTGCGATTGATTGTGCTTACCGCTTTATTTTCATTCTTGCACCTACACTTGTATGTATTGTTTAATTAGACTAAAAATTTTAAAACACCCAATTCACCCCCCTCTTGGGTGACCATCTCTGGGCAACAAGTGGTATCAGAGCAGGTGCTCTGTGTATTCTTGAAGACCTAACCGTCTTTGCCAAAGATCAAGATGGCAACACCCTTCAACAATGTTCCTGCTGAGGGGCAGGCTACCAATAGACCTCCACTTTTCAATGGGACAAATTATTTCTATTGGAAAACTAGAATGAGAATTTTTGTTCAAGCACAAGATTATGCCTTGTGGAGGGCTATAATCAAAGGACCACACGAACCATCTCACATAGTTAATGGCGTTCAGGTTCTCAAACCTAAGGAGGATTGGGATGAGAATGATAGCAAGATGGTTCAACTCAATGCTAGAGCCATGAATACATTGTATTGTGCTCTAGATGTAAATGAGTTTAATAGAGTCTCCATCTGTAGTTCCGCCAAGGAAATATGGGATAGGCTTGAAGTTACCCACGAGGGTACTAATCAAGTCAAGGAGTCTAAAGTGAACATTCTAGTTCACAAATATGAATTATTTAAGATGGAACCCAATGAAACTATTTAATGCATGTTCACACGCTTCACTGATATAATTAATGGTCTAAAGAATTTGGGTAAATCTTACACTAATTCAGAACTTGTGAGGAAAATTCTCAGGTCCTTGCCAAAGACTTGGGAAGCGAAGGTCACGGCGATTGTAGAAGCCAAAGACCTCAACACCTTGGCACTTGAAGAACTATTGGGCTCATTGATGACGCATGAGCTCACAATGAAGCAACATGAAGAAGATGTGCCAAAGAAGAAGACAATCGCCCTCAAGGCCATTTCAAGTAATTGTGAAGAAGAAAGCAGTGGAAGTGAAGAGGGAAGTGAAGATGAAGACTTGGCCTTAATAGTAAGGAAGTTCAAAAAATTCATAAGAAGAAAGAAGGCCTTCCCAAGAAAGAAGTTTGGAGGGAGAAATGATTGGGAAAAGGAAAAAGAAAAAGAAAGAGACCCAATCATATGTTATGATTGCAAGAGACCGGGACACATCCGCTCCGAATGCCCTCAACAGAAGAAGCACTATGGAAAGAAGAAGAAGAAGGCGTTGAAAGCGATTTGGGATGATAGTGACACATCCTCCTCCGAGGAAGAGAAGGAAGAGAACGCCAACTTGTGCTTCATGGCATTCGACGACGATGAGGTATGTCAAAGCTCAATTATAGATTTTACTTTAGAAGAATTATATGAAGCTTTCCAAGAACTCATGAATGATTGTAGTATGTTAGGAGTAAAGAATAAAGAACTAAAGGCCTCCAATCAAAAACTGAAGGATGACATTAAAAACCTATTGATTGAAAAGGAAAATTATGAAAATGATAGCATTATTGACCTAAAGGATAAAATTTCAGAACTTAGCATTGAGTATGAAACTGCAAATACACTCATTAGGAAATTAAATCTAAGAGTCAAATTCCTACTCAATAGTAATACTTCACTTGCACAAAATGTCAAATCCCTTAAAAATGATAAGGAAGTATTAGCGAAAGAAAATTTGGACCTTAAGGATAAGCTACACAAGTATAAACCAATTGTGCAGAAATTTACACATAGCTCGGAAAAATTAAATCTTATTCTATCCAATCAAAGAGCTATTTTTAATAAAGCCGGATTAGGATACAAAACTAGCAAACAACAAAAATATCTAAAGAACTTTTTTGTAAAAGCAAAAGATGTTAAACTGAAAAACCTACATGCTTTTGTTGTGAGAAAAATGGACATAAAGCTTATTCTTGCATTCAAAGAAAGATTCAAACTAATAAGAACACATTTGTAAAGGGTAAAAACACAACCAAAATATGGGTTCCTAAGGGAACCAACTACACTAACCAAGAAGGACCCAAGAAAACTTGGGTACCTAAGAGCTTCACATGATTATTTTGTAGGTATGCCTTGCAGCCGGGAGCAAAAAGAGAACGTGGTATCTTGATAGCGGTTGCTCAAGGCATATGACCGGTGAGAAGAGCCACTTCGTCACCTTGGAATCAAAAGAAGGAGGAGTAGTCACATTTGGAGACAATGCTAAAGGCCAAATCATTGGCGTTGGTAAAATCTCTATATCACCCTCCTCATTTATTGACAATGTATTGTTAGTTAATGGATTAAAACATAATTTACTAAGTATAAGTCAATTTTGTGACAAGGGCTTTAAAGTGTCATTTGAATCTTCCCTATGCATAATTAGTAGTCCAATTGACAATGGGATCATACTTATGGGACATAGGCTTGGAAATGTTTACATGGTAGATCTTGATGACCTCACCATGAAAGATGGCCAATGTCTTGTAGCCATGGATGCCAAGGTCAATGAGACTAGCTGGTTATGGCATCGTAGGTTAGGACATGCTAGCATGGATTTAATTTCTAAATTGATTAGAAAAGATCTAGTTAAAGGACTACCAAAAATAGATTTTGAAAAGAACAAAATTTGTGCTGCATGTCAACTAGGAAAACAAACAAGAAGCTCTTTCAAACCTAAGAACATAGTTTCAACATCAAAACCCTTAGAACTAATTCACATGGATTTATTTGGACCCACTAGAACTGCTAGTCTAGGGGGTAAGAAGTTTGGTCTTGTAATTGTTGATGATTTTTCACGTTTTACATGGGTTTCATTCCTTGCCCACAAAGATGAGTTCTTTTCCGCTTTTATCAAGTTTCATAATAGGATTTCAAATGAACTTAACCTTAAACTAAAAGCAATCAGGAGTGATCATGGTACCGAGTTTGAAAATCAGCATTTTGAAAAATTTTGTGAAGAAAACGGTATCAATCACAATTTTTCGGCCCCTAGGACACCCCAACAAAATGGGGTGGTAGAAAGGAAGAATTGCACACTAGCAGATATGGCTTGTACCATGTTGTGCGAATCGGATCTACCAAAGTATTTTTGGGCTGAAGCAATCAATATTGCTTGCCATATTTTAAACCGTGCTTTAGTTAGATCTATTTTAAAGAAAACGCCTTATGAGTTGTTGAAAAATAAGAAGCCCAATATAAGTTATTTTCATGTTTTCGGTTGTCGCTGCTTTATTTTAAACAATGGAAAAGACAATCTAAGTAAATTTAGTGCTAAATCAGATGAGGGAATCTTTTTAGGTTATTCCTCATCTAGTAGAGCATACAGGGTCTTCAACAAGAGAACTCTCGTTGTTGAAGAATCCATTCATGTTGTTTTTGATGAAGCTAATGGAGATTCTTCTAGAAAAGAAGAAGTTGGTGATGCAGGTATACTTGAAGACAGAATGAAGGAGTTCTCCATACAAGACAAACAACATGAGGATGAAATCAAGGAAGATACAATTCAGCAAGATGAAGAAGATCAACCCCAAGCAAGAAATCAAGATCTTCCGAGGGAATGGAGGTATGCACTGAAGGGTTTTAGCATGTTATAATGCGCAGCGGAAGTTAGGAATTTTAAAAATTTCTTGATAAAGTTCCTTAACATAAAATCCTTATAAGCCAAGATCACCTTAATGGAAGCAATCAAATAATATAATATAAATGCAGAAATAGAAGAATACCTCTAACGCTAATCCAATATGCAGAATTTTCACTAGGTGCCCAAGTGTTCACCCTCCAACGTTGATCCACACGAAAACTTGATTTAAGTCTTAAGCTCCAAAGACTTTGATCCTTAATGCAGAATTCTTAAAGAACTCTAATGGCTTGCTTTCCTTTCTTTCTATTTTTCTTTAACCTTCTAAATCACTTCTAATCCTTTTGTCCTAAAGAAGACCACCTTGTCTTGGCTTAGGACACACTAGAAGCAATGCTAGAAAGAAAGAAACTAATATAAGAAAGAAAGAAGAGAGGAGTGGGGTGGAGTTGGAATAATGAAACCCATGGAGTGCTAGCCTATTTATAATAGGTGTAGGGATGCATCTCCAAGGGATGCATCCCATCCACACATCCTTTCATGAAAGGACATTATCTAAGGGCCATATCAAATAAGAGGAGGTGCAGATCAAGTGAAGAGGTGTATCAAATGATATGTCCTTTCATGTGGTGCCATATTTTGACCAAGTCAACATCACATGCTAATCACATGTCCATCACGCCTCACCTCTTGATCTTTCATGATGATGATCCAAGGGCTCCAATGCAAGGCGCCATTTACTTGACCCATTATGTCTTCATCTAATGGTGGGATTAAGATCCAATGGTCAATTATGATAGCCATCCTCTAACCCAATCCAATTGGGTTAAACCAACTCTCCATTATGTCTTCATCCAACGGTAGATCAAGATCTAACGGTCTAGATTGAATGATTCATTAAATCTAATCCAATTAGACTCAAACCAAGCCAATTAGGTGCTAACTCTTGGCTAACCCATATTAGAAGATGATCTAATCAAATTAGATCAATTAAGAATCAGATTCGAATCCAATTCGAATCAAGAGCTAAGGGTTTGCAACACCTGCTAGGATGTCTATCTTGCAAACATGATCTAATCCAATTAGACCCTTAATAAGTTTTCTTGTGTGTGACCCATTGGGTTCCATACTTAGCCAGCAATAGGTGTGAGTGCAAGTTGACCCAACTTGATTAGAACTCTTCTAATCGATTTAAGTCCAAACTGCGCGAACCCAAACTTAACAATTAGAATCCTTTCTAATTGGTGATCGAATTAAACTCTTTAATTCGATCAAACCTATAAGACAAGATTGATGTCTAGCAACGTGTCATGTCTATCCGAAAAATATGGAATTTGGTGGAAATACCAAAAATACCCTTCAGTGGCAAGTTACCGTGCAATTCAATCCTTTAATCAAACTGCATCCCGAATATATATATGAGTATGAATATATGTCAAACTCAATTTTATATTCATATATTTCTCAATCTTCTAATGATAATTCGAATAATGAAATATTAGAAACTCTTTCTAATTTTCATTCTGCTTTGATCAAAGACTTTCTGAATTATCATATGATTAGAATAAATAGGATGCGATCTTCTCTTACTAGAAGTGATTAATTCCTTGTTGACCTACTCATAACCTTCGTACACATTCCACCATATCCAGAAGACCTCGTACATAACTTATTGTCATGAATGAGTGGAAACCAAAATATGGATTTATGTGCACAAGATACTATGGTGATCTCAGGTCAAAAGATCAGTTGCACAACTCCCACTAAGAGAATCATCTTTTGACATGTAAGTAAGACTTCATAAGATTTCTCTTTGTAGGTCAATTCAGTGAACTCATTTCTCTAATGAGCACCCACATCTTTGTATTAGTGTCTCCACACAAGTGATTGTGAGATCAATCACCCTCTGCATCGAGCATACATAAGATGTGCCAGTCTTTCCGGTAAACATTGATCCTCGACTCAATGTACCAATGACTGGGAATATTTAAGATTAAGATTTTAAGATTTTAGGTCTCACTAGTATGATCTCATCATAGCCTCAAAATCATTGTCTTAATCTAAGAGGTTCATCACAAATATAATCAACAGCATATGATGAAACACAATGCCTTATTTATATTAAATGTCATGTACATGATTTGGAAAATCAAAAGAAAATCCTTCACAATACATATTGCGATTGGCTTGTAGGGCATCTACTCTTTCAATCTCCCACTTGCACTAAAGCCAATCGCCCTTATATTTCATCCCCATACAATCGAGGTGGCGATCGAACTGCTGTTGTGGTAGAGCTTTAGTGAACGGGTCTGCTAAGTTGTTCTTTGTGTCTACTCGTTCAATGACTATGTCTTGTCTCTCGATGATCTCTCGAACGAGGTGGAAGCGTCTTAGAATGTGCTTGGATTTGTGATGAGATCTTGGTTTCTTTGCTTGAGCAACCGCTCCAGTATTGTCACAATAAACTAGAACTGGTCCAGCAATCTCAGGAACTACTCCCAACTCAGTGACGAACTTCTTCATCCAGACAGCTTCCTTAGCGGCTTCACTTACAGCGATGTATTCTGCCTCAGTAGTTGAGTCAGCTACAGTTTGCTGCTTGGAACTCTTCCAGCTCACTGCACCACCATTTAGGGTAAAGACATACCCTGAAGTGGACTTGCTATCATCTGGGTCTGATTGAAAACTAGAATCAGAAATCCTTCTAGTTTCAACTCAGATCCTCCATAAACTAGAAAAATATCTTTAGTCCTTCTTAAGTACTTAAGAATATTTTTCACAGCTATCCAATGATTTTCTTCTGGATCAGCCTGGAATCTGCTTGTTATGCCTAAGGCATAAGCAACATCAGGCCTAGTACATAGCATAGCATATATAATTGATCCTACTGCCGAAGCATAGGGAATAGAATTCATTCTATTCCTCTCTTCAGATGTCTTAGGAGACATCTTCTTAGAGAGACGTATGCCATGACTCATAGGTAAGTAACCTCTTTTACTTCCTTCCATGCTGAATCTTTTCAGCACACGATCTATGTACTTAGATTGGGACAAGCTTAGCATCCTTTTAGATCTATCCCTATAGATCTTTATACCAAGTATATAGGATGCTTCTCCCAAGTCTTTCATGGAAAAGCTTTTTGATAGCCAAGTCTTGACCGATTGTAACATTGGAATATCATTTCCAATGATTAGTATGTCATCTACATAACAAATATTAAGAAGACAACGGCACTCCCACTAGTCTTCTTGTACACACATGGTTCATCCACATTTTTGATAAAACCAAACTCTTTGACTATTGTATCAGAAACGGATGTTCCACTCCTCGATGCTTGCTTTAATCCATAAATGGATCTCTTAAGCTTGCTGTTGGGTTTCCCAGTGCCCTAGGGCGCAGCGGAAGATACGGGATTATAAAATTTTCTTATAAAACCCATTATATGAAACCCTAATAAGCCAAGATCGCCTTAATAGTATAACCAAATAATGTAGAAAATAAATATATACCTATCACGCTATATCCAATATGTCTGAAGATGTCCTAAGGTGCCCAAATGTTCACCCTCCGATGTTGATCCACACAGGAATGGGTTCAAGACTCTAGCTCCACCAAAACTTGATTCTAATTGTTCAATCCTTCCAAAGGATTTAATTGGCTGATTTTCCTTCACTTCCTTCTTCCTTTCTACCTCTAAAACATTCACTAGCCTTTTTGTCCTAAAGAAGACCCTCTTGTCTTGGGTTAGGACAAAAGAGAGAGGCTTGTAAGAAAGAAGGGATAAGGGAGAGAGAAGGAGAGCTTTTTCTTGGATGATCTTTAGAACCCCAAGGCACCTCCTTATTTATAAGAGATGGAGGGATGCATCATAAAGGGATGCATCCCATCCACACACCTCATCATGATGAGGCATGTGCCAAGAGATGCATCCCATCATGATGGGGTGCTAAGGAGAAGGGTGTATCAACTTCTTTCTCATCTCCCTCTTAAATCCTGATGATCCAAGGGCCCAAATGCAGTGAACCAAAGCCAATGGTCCAGATCTAGGCCATCTAATGGTCCAGATCAAGCATCATCATCCAGGGTGCCATCCAATGGTCCAGAAGCAAGATGCCATCACCGATGGTCCAGATTCAGGCGCTGAGCAACGGTCCAGATCTTTCATCCAGAGAGCCATCCAGTGGTCCAGATTCAGGCGCAACCAGTGGACCAGATCCTTCATCCAGAAGCCATCCAATGGTCCAGATGAAGGCGCCAACCAGTGGACCAGATCCTTCATCCAGGAAGCGATCCAATGGTCCAGAAGTGAAGGCCCTATCAAACCCAATCCAATTGGGTTTAACCAACTTAAAGAAAACATTAAACCTAATCAAATCAGGTCTAATTAAAGCCAAATGGGTTTCAACTCTTGGCTAACCCATATTAGGTCATGATCTAATCATATTAGATCAACCTAATCTAAGAATCATATTCGAATTTAATTTGAATCAGGAGCTAGGGTTTGCAACACGTGCTAGCATGTTCATCTTGCAAACATGATCTAATCCAATTAGACCCTTGATCAATTCCCTTGTGTGTGACCCATTGGGTTCCTTATCTTAGCCAGCAGTAGGTGCAGGTGCAAGTTGACCTAACCTGATTAGAATACCTCTAATCCAATTTAGGTTCAATTTAGTGCTAAACCTGACTTAGCAATCAGAACCTTTCTGATGCTTTGATCTAATCAAACTCTTTGATCCGATCAACCCACAAGACATGATTGACGTCTAGCAACGTATCATGTCTACCCGGAAGATGAGGAATGTATTGGACAAATCCAAACATACCCTTCAGTGGAAAGTTACTGTGCAATTCAATCCCTCAGTCATACTACATCCTGAATAAGTGCATGAGTATAGATCATATCAAACTCAATCACTTATTCATGTCTCTCTCAATCTTTTATATGATAATTCAAACAATGAAACATTAGAAACTCTTTCTAATATTCATGTTTGCTTTGATCAAAGGCTTCTTGAATCATCATAAGATTAGAGTACAGTAGGATTGTTACCTTCTCTTACTAGAAGTGACTGATCTTGTTGATCTACTCACAACCTTCGTACAAAATCCACCATATCCAGAATACCCCGTACACAACGCAATGTCGTGAATGAGGGTAAACCAAAACATAGCTTCAAGTGCACAAGGTACCATGGTGATCTCAGGTCTAAGGATCACTTGCACAACTCCCACTATGAGAACATCTTTTGATAAATAAGTAAGAATCCATAAGATGTTCTCATGGCTTGGTCATTTCAGTGAACTCATTCCTCTAATGAGCACCCACATCTTTGTATTAGTGTCTCACACAAGTGATTGTGAGATCAATCACCACTCTACATTGAGCATACATAAGATGTGCCAGTCTTTCCGGTAATATTGATCCCGACTCAATAACCAATTTGACTGGAATATTCTAAATTAGGATTTTAGAATTTAGGTCTCACTGGTAATGATCTCATCATAACCCTAAAAACCAATGTCCTAATTTATGGGGTTCATCATCCAATAATAAAATAGATAAGCAAGCAAATGATGAAACATAATGCCTTATTTGATATATATCGAGTGTCAAAGTACATGATTTGGAGGATTACAAAGAGAACCCATCAAATGATTGGCTATAGGGTATCTACTCTTTCAATCTCCCACTTGCACTAAAGCCAATCGCCCTTATATTTTAACCCCTAACAATCGAGGTGACGTATTGAATTGCTGCTGTGGTAGAGCCTTAGTAAAATGGATCTGCTATATTGTTCTTTGTGTCTACTCGTTCAATCTTGAACGTCTTGTCTTTCGATTATCTCTCGAACAAGGTGGAAGCGTCTCAAAATGTGCTTGGATCTATGATGAGACCTTGGTTCCTTAGCCTGTGCAACAGCTCCAGTGTTATCGCAATAAACTGGGACTGGTCGTCAATCTCAGGAACTACACCCAGCTCTGTGATGAACTTCTTCATTCAGACTGCTTCCTTAGCAGCTTCACTAACAAGCTATGTAATTCTGCCTCAGTAGTTGAGTCAGCTACAGTTTGCTGTTTGGAACTTTTCCAACTCACAGCTCCACCATTCAAAGTGAAGATATATCCAGAGATTGACTTGCTATCATCGGATCAGATTGAAAGCTGAAATCTGAATAGGCCCTTCTAGTTTCAATTCTGATCCTCCATAAATCAGAAAAACATCTCTAGTCCTTCTCAAGTATTTGAGAATGCTTTTCACAATTTTCCAATGATCCTCCCCTGGGATCTGCCTGAAAATCTACTTACCATACCCAAGGCATAAGCTACATCAGGCCTGGTACATAACATAGCATACATGATCGATCCTACTGCCGAAGCATTAGGGAATAGAACTCATTCTATTTCTCTCTTCAGATGTCTTAGGAGACATCTTTCCTAGAGAGTTGTATGCCATGTTCCTATGGGTAAGAAACCTTTCTTACTTCCATCCATGCTGAACCTCTTCAGCACATTTATCAATGTACCTAGACTGGGACAAACCCTAGCATCCTTTTAGATCTATCTCTATAGATCCTTATACCAAGTATATAGGATGCTTCACCCAAGTCTTTCATGAGAAAATTTCTTTGATAACCAAGTCTTGACCGATTGCATCATTGGAACATCATTTCCAATGACCAATATATCGTTCCACATATAATATCAAGAAAGACAATAGCACTCCCACTAGTCTTCTTGTACACACAAGGTTCATCTATATTTTTAATGAAGCCAAACTCTTTGACTATCATGTCAAAATAGGATGTTCCAACTCCTAGATGCCTGCTTTAATCCATAAATGGATTTCTTAAGCCTACATACTTGATTTGCTCTCCCTCTTGAGACAAATCCCTCTGGCTGTGTCATATAAACCTCTTCCTCAAGGTGACCATTAAGGAAGGGCGGTTTTGACATCCATCTGCCAGATCTCATAATCATAGTATGCAGCTATAGCAAGCATAATCCGAATAGATTTGAGCATAGCTACTGGCGAAAAAGTTTCATCATAATCAATACCTTTGTTTGCCTGAAACCTTTTGCCACTAGCCTGGCCTTGTAGGTTTCTACTTGGCCATCAGCTCCTATCTTCTTCTTGTTACCCATTTGCACCCTATTGGAATCACTCCCTCAGGTGCATCAACCAAAGTCCACACTTGGTTTGTATACATGACATCTATTCTCGGATTTCATGGCGTCAGCCATCTGTCAGAGTTCCCTACTCTTGACAGCTTCCGAATAGGTCAGAGGGTCATCGTTATCAATGATGTGGGCTTCATTATTCTCAATGATAAATCCATACCTCTCAGGTGCATTTCGCACTCTTCTGACCTTCGAGAAGGAGTAGTGTGTAGTGGCTGTACCTCTTTCATGGTACACTGGGTTGAGGATTATTATGTGTCCTCACCTTGTAGGTCTTGAACTCCATCAAGTTCAATTCTTCTATCCTTGCCCTTTTCTAAGAAAAACTCTGTTTCCAAGAAAAGTGGCATGCCTAGCAACAATACCTTTTTGTTCGGTAGGATTATAGAAGATATATCCTAAACTGTCTTTAGGATAACCTACAAATATACACTTGTCCGATCTAGCACTTAGCTTATGTCCAAAATTTCTTTTGACATAAGCATGACAACCCCATATCTTAAGATACTTAAGATTAGGTTTCTTTCCTTTCCATATCTCATTGGAGTGCTAGATACAGACTTAGATGGTACTCTATTTAATACTAATGCAGCAGTTTCTAGGGCATGTCCCCAGAAGGAAATTGGAAGATTTGTGAAGCACATCATGGACCGTACCATATCTAATAAGGTACGATTCTTCCTTTCAGCTACAACATTTAATTGTGGCGTATATGGAGGTGTCCATTCAGAGAGTAATACCCTTTAATTAAGATAGTTCTAAAAATTCACTAGAAAGGTATTCTCCTCCTCGATCAGATCGAAAGATTTAATACACTTTCCAGTTTGTTTTTCGACCATACTTTGATACTCTTTAAATTTATCAAAGGCTTCGGATTTATGTTTCATTAGATACACAAAACCGAACCTTGATAAGTCATCAGTAAATGTGATGAAGTAAGAGTATCCATCTCTAGCTTGAGTTGACATAGGACCGCACACATCAGTGTGTACGAGTTCTAACAACTCACTTGCCCTTTCTCCATGTCCCGAGAATGGAGACTTGGTCATTTTACCCATAAGACAAGATTCACAAGTTCCTAATGATTCAAAATCATAAGGGTCAAAGAATTTATCTTTATACAACTTATGTAACCTTGTCTCACTAATATGACCTAATCGGTAATGCCAGAGGAGGGTATTATTAATATTCTCTTTTTCTTTTATTATCTTTGCCAATATGAAACATAACATTATTAAGACATAATACTAAAAGACCATTTTCCATAGTGCCATGACAATAATACTCATTAGATAAAGAAATAGAGCAACCATTGCTCTTTCCATTTATTTCGAATCCTTTCTTAAGCAACAAAGGAATTGAAATTACATTTCTAATGATTTTTGGCATAAAATAACAGTCTTCTAGCTTCAAGAACTTTCCGGAGGGTAGCTCCAGTATGTAGGTGCCAACAGCTTCAGCCTGGATGGATTCTCCTCCAGCGCCATATAGCTCGAAGTCACCTTTCTTCAGTCTTCTAATTTTCTGCAGTCCATGCAAAGATTTGCATATGTGAGAACCACAACCGGTATCCAATACCCATGAATTAGAATCAGAAGAACTTAATGTCATATTGGCATGTAATAAAAACATACCTTTTGATGCAACACTTGCATCAGGCTTCACACTTGCAAGAAAGCTCTTGCAGTTCCTTTTCCAATGCCCCGTCTTGCCACAGTGGAAACAGGTACCGGGTCCAGAGATTTTCTTTCCCTTCTTCTTTTTGATGCGACTCTTAGGGTTTAGTTTTTTCTTTGAACCCTTGTTGCCCGACTTCTTCTTTGAGCTCTCACCAACAAGAAGGATCGGACCCTTGTCCTTCTTGATGTGAGACTCTGCTGTTTTCAGCATATTTAGAAGCTCAGGCAGGGAGGAATTCAGTTTGTTCATGTGATAATTCACGACAAACTGCGAGAATGAGTCGGGTAGTGATTGCAGGATCAAATCCTGACTGAGCTCACTGTCCATAGCAAAACCAAGTTGACTTAATCGAGTGATTAAGTCTATAACCTTTAAACAGTGGTCTTGCACAGACGATCCCTCGATCATTCTAGCACGGAACAACTGTTTAGATATCTCATATCTAGCAGTTCTGCTCTGCTCACCATATAACTCCTTTAAGTTAAGGAGTATGGAGTGAGTATCCATGCTATCATGCTGCCTCTGCAATTCATTATTCATAGAAGCAAGCATGATACATTTGACAGTCAAACTGTCATTTTTCCACATACGATATGTGGCCAATTCCTCCTCAGTTGCATCTTCCCCTGCTGACCCTAGGTCAGGGGTTTCAAGAATGTAGGAAAGTTTTTCTTGTGTGAGAACAATCTTTAAATTCCTCAACCAATCCACATAGTTGGGACCAGTCAATTTGTTTGTATCTAAGATACCTCTAAGTGAGAGTGAAGATGCCATTTTTGCAGAATTAATCTATAATTACAAAGAACACTAATATAAGCAGACCAATCATGATGACATGTATTCAATCAGACAAGGACTTTTATCTAATTGTTACTCCCACTATTTTTATCGAATATCATAACCCTCAAGTATGATGAACGAGAAAATACTAATTTTCTTAGTGGGGTTGAGATCCAAATTCCTTATAAAAGACCTTGTGGGAATCACAACAAGCCCTTATAAGTTCAAAGGTAGGAAACTCTTTCCAATTGCATCCCATGCAATTCCCAACTTTATTCTGTCCTCTAGCACACATATAGTCTTGTGGGAATCACAACAAACTATTGTGTCTAGTTAAGTCAAACCCTTCATTTTTATACAGTCATATTTGAATAATGCTGCCCTTGTGGGAATCACAACAAGGCAACATATTAAAATATGCCATATGCATCATATGCACCAAGATATTACAATATCAATCCCTAATACTAGCCTTGTGGGAATCACAACAAGCTAGCGTAGATATTGACATAATAATATCTAAGCATGAAGGAAGGACCTTTATAGTGTTATATCAGCAATTAGCTTTTCCATGGAGGTCAATCAAATAGTTGGCCAGGTAAGCAGATGGGAGGCTCTCCTTACTTAGTAAGGTCCTAATTAAATAACCACCTGTAGCCTCTTTCCTAGACACCAACTTAGTCAATTGATTCAGAATGGCTCAGCTTAAAGCAATTAACACTACGACTTAATTATGAATTTAGTGAGGGCTTTCAAATAGTAGTATCTTACTAACATTAAGCTCAACCATAAAGGACAATCAAATAATTGGCCAGGAAAGCAGGTGGGAGGCACCCCTCACTCAGAGAGTGAGGTCCTAATTAAGTAACCACCTGTGGCTTCCTTCCTAGACACCAACTGAGTCGATTGTTCCAGAATGGGTCAGCCCAAAGTTTTCATACTACTATATTGGTCTCATTGCACATTCTATAATTTAGTACTAGCAATTATACTGTGCTACAACATGAATATAACACTATCTCATAGCATAAACTAATCATGCATACAAACAACCTAGCTATCTCATAGCATCAAGATAATAGCATGTATTATCATTTGGTTAAACTGATTAAGGGTGGCTCTGATACCACTGTTGGGTTTCCAGTGCCCTAGGGCGCAGCGGAAGATACGGGATTATAAAATTTTCTTATAAAACCCATTATATGAAACCCTAATAAGCCAAGATCGCCTTAATAGTATAACCAAATAATGTAGAAAATATAATCTTGGTATAGAAGAATACCTATCACGCTATATCCAATATGTCTGAAGATGTCCTAAGGTGCCCAAATGTTCACCCTCCGATGTTGATCCCACACGAATGGGTTCAAGACTCTAGCTCCACCAAAACTTGATTCTTAATGTTCAATCCTTCCAAAGAATTTAATTGGCTGATTTTCCTTCACTTCCTTCTTCCTTTCTACCTCTAAAACATTCACTAGCCTTTTTGTCCTAAAGAAGATCCTCTTGTCTTGGGTTAGGACAAAAGAGAGAGGCTTGTAAGAAAGAAGGGATAAGGGAGAGAGAGGAGAGACTTTTTCTTGATGATCTTTGAAACCCCAAGGCACCTCCTTATTTATAAGAGATGGAGGGATGCATCATAAAGGGATGCATCCCATCCACACACCTCATCATGATGAGGCATGTGCCAAGAGAGGCATCCCATCATGATGGGGTGCTAAGAGAAGGGTGTATCAACTTCTTTCTCATATCTCCCTCTTAAATCCTGATGATCCAAGGGCCCAAATGCAGTGAACCAAAGCCAATGGTCCAGATCTAGGCACCATCTAATGGTCCAGATCAAAGGCATCCATCATCCAGGGTGCCATCCAATGGTCCCAGAAGCAAGATGCCATCACCGATGGTCCAGATTCAGGCGCTGAGCCAATGGTCCAGATCCTTCATCCAGAATCCATCCAATGTCCAGATGAAGGCGCCAACCAGTGGACCAGATCCTTCATCCAGGAAACCATCCAATGGTCCAGATGAAGGCTTCAACCAGTGGACCAGATCCTTCATCCAGGGAGTGATCCAATGGTCCAGAAGTGAAGGCCCTATCAAACCCAACCCAATTGGGTTTAACCAACTTAAAGAAAACATTAAACCTAATCAAATCAGGTCTAATTAAAGCCAAATGGGTTCCAACTCTTGGCTAACCCATATTAGGTCATGATCTAATCATATTAGATCAACCTAACCTAAGAATCAGATTCGAATTTAATTTGAATCAGGAGCTACGGTTTGCAACACGTGCTAGCAGTTCATCTTGCAAACATGATCTAATCCAATTAGACCCTTGATCAATTTCCTTGTGTGTGACCCATTGGGATCCTTATCTTAGCCAGCAGTAGGTGCAGGTGCAAGTTGACCTAACCTGATTAGAATACCTCTAATCCAATTTAGGTTCAATTTAGTGCTAAACCTGACTTAGCAATCAGAACTTTTCTGATGCTTTGATCTAATCAAACTCTTTGATCCGATCAACCCACAAGACATGATTGACGTCTAGCAACGTATCATGTCTACCCGAAAGATGAGGAATGTATTGGACAAATCCAAATATACCCTTCAGTGGCAAGTTACTGTGCAATTCAATCCCTCAGTCATACTACATCCTAAATAAGTGCATGAGTATGGATCAATATCAAACTCAATCACTTATTCATGTCTCTCTCAATCTTTTATATGATAATTCAAACTATGAAACATTAGAAACTCTTTCTAATATTCATTTTGCTTTGATCAAAGGCTTCTTGAATCATCATAAGATTAGAGTAAGTAGGATGTTACCTTCTCTTACTAGAAGTGATTGATTCCTTGTTGACCTACTCACAACCTTCGTACAAATCCACCATATCCATAATACCCCGTACACCAACGCAATGTCGTGAATGAGGGTAAACCAAAACATAGCTTCAAGTGCACAAGGTACCATGGTGATCTCAGGTCTAAGGATCACTTGCACAACTCCCACTATGAGAACCATCTTTTGATAATTAAGTAAGAATCCATAAGATGTTCTCATGCCTGGTCATTTCAGTGAACTCATTCCTCTAATGAGCACCCACATCTTTGTATTAGTGTCTCACACAAGTGGATTGTGAGGATCAATCACCCTCTATATCGAGCATACATAAGATGTGCCAGTCTTTCCGGTAATATTGATCCCGACTCAATATACCAATTTGACTGGAAATATTCTAAATTAGGATTTTAGGATTTTAGGTCTTACTGGTATGATCTCATCATAACCCTAAAACCAATATCCTAATTTATGGGGTTCATCATCCAATAATAAAATAGATAAGCAGCAAATGATGAAACACAATGCCTTTATTGATATATATCGAGTGTCAGAGTGCATGATTTGGAGGATTACAAAGAGAAACCCATCAAATGATTGGCTTATAGGGCATCTACTCTTGCACTTGCATACTTGATTTGCTCTCCCACTTGAGACAAATCCTTCTAGCTGTGTCCATGTAAACCTCTTCCTCAAGATAACCATTAAGAAGGCGGTTTTGACACCCATCTGCCAAATTTCATAATCATAGTTGTTGCTGGAAATTGGACCCGGGGGGCGACCGTCGGCTAAGAGGGAGGAGCTCCGCTACTGGAACGGTAGGTGGCGGTGCGTCAGCTGGTGGCGTCCTCCTGGAGAGTCCTGCAAGAAGTCGGTGGCCGGGATCTCCGGCGCCGGCCATCCGATGCTTAAGTTAGAGGGGGATCGTATATGAGTGGAGTAAAAAAGGAGAATGTTTGTTCTTGTTCCTCCTCTCTTTTTTCCCAGGTTCCCTTTTATAGAAGGATATTATATTACCTGGGAGGTGACAGGGGAAATTATCTTCTTCATGATAATTGGGCACGATCATGCTCATTAATGGTGTTGTGGAGGATGAGACCGGATCAGACCGGAGTCAGCGAATTGTCATGGTTGATCGGACCTGGTGGAGTGGTTCAACCGCCGGCCGTGGTGGGCCTGGGATTCGTAGATAGTAAGTGCATTAATTGCTGAGTGAACCGGTGATCAGGGAGAGCCATACGTTTTGATGGTCCGGTGATTCGGAGATCATCTCTCGAGCCGTGTTCATTAATGGTTGAGTGCACTGGAGGCCTGCAGAGACCATACGCATTAATGACCGGGTGTGCCGGATGCCTGCGAAGGTCACGTGCCTTAATGGCTTGACGACGGTAGCAGAGTACGATGGAGCTGGATATCTAGTTGTCAGATTCTCTCTAAGGAATCAGGCTGGGGTCGAATATTTGGACAGGGCATTTTAGGGCTCGGCACCTAGCCGGGTGCCGAGCCGAGCCAGTTGCTCAGTGGGGCGCCTCTAATTGAGCGTCGCGAGGTCGGCGCGTTCTAGTCGGCGTTTCCTAGTCGGGCGCTTTTTGGTCGGGCACTTTTCTGGTCGGCGCTCCCTGGTCGGCGCGCCTTCGTTCCGGGACGACTTGGGTTTTCC
The DNA here is from genome assembly GCF_009389715.1 of Phoenix dactylifera. NCBI lineage: Eukaryota > Viridiplantae > Streptophyta > Magnoliopsida > Arecales > Arecaceae > Phoenix > Phoenix dactylifera. Next base: position 172,994 of record NW_024068321.1, read on the forward strand.
CCCAACACTACCCCCACCAGCTCGAGCTCGGAAAGTAGTTTTAGCTGGGCTATCATGGGTTAGAAAAATTTCGAATTATCGCGCGCTTCGAGGCGCTTTTAATGGGCGGCGTCTCTTCTTTCTCGAAACGTTTCATTATTAGGGTACCTTTTCATTTCTCGAAGCGTCCTCGTATCGTGGGCTCATGATGGGGCCGCACGATCCGACGAGGCGCTTCTGTGTTCGAAGCGTCAGCCTGGATTAAATGCGGCGCTCTGACTCTCGGGCCGACACGCGTCATGATCTGAATGGGGAGCGGCGTTCTTTCTTGCTGATCTGGGCCGTTGGAGGGATCCATACAAACCCCCACCTGGCCTCCAGCTACCTTCTTATTGTCTTCTTCTACCTTCAGTTTCTTCTCAGTCCGAAGTTACCGATCCTCGCGAACTTCACAGGTCTCTTTTTTTATCCGCCCGGAACCCTTTCTTCTCTCTTTTTTTTTCTAATGGGTCCCGGTCCGAGTGACATCGAGTCCACCATAAGTGAGTTAGAGGTTGAGATGGTCGAGGAGTGGTTCTTCCTCGACGAGGGTTCCGTTTGGAGCCCGCCAGACTGGGGGATCGAGTAACGAATCCCCAGTAGGCCGGATCGGAGTGTACCTGGAGGCACTCTGGGCCGGCCTACGGTTTCCCTTCCATAGGTTCGTAAACGAGTTGCTAGCGGAGTACCAGTTGGTCCCGACGCAACTTGCTCCGAACGCATGGAGGATGATCGTCGGGTTCCTGTCGCTGTGTTTGGCGTACGGGATTCCGACCTCCGTGAATGTTTTTCGGCGACTTTTTATGTTGAAGTCTAACCTGGGAGATGGAGAGTGGCTCTATGTCGCCCTTCGGGCGGGTCGGCCACTCTTCCAGGGCGCTCCGTAGTCCATTCACGACTGGAAGAAGAAAATTTTCATTCTGGGCTCCGAGCGGACGTGGGGGTTTGACCCTAGATGGAGGCCGAGCCGACTCAGGACTGTCAACAAAGTCCCTAAGCTTTCTACGCGCGAGCAGGGGATCCTTGACGCCGTTCGCAGCCTCGGGGACGGTATTCTGCTGAGTGGCCTCATAAGCAAGGACGCTCTAGTGAATGTAGGCCTGAGCTCGGCGCGTCCTCAGGGTAAGGGTAATAATAGAAAGTCCTCTTTTTCTATTAACATTCTGCATTCTAATTCCGCTCGTCCTTGCAGATATCGCGAAAATGGTGACCAAGAGCGAAGTCCTGTACGCCCGTTTACAAAAAAGGGCGGCCGAGCTTGCGGGAGAACCACCCGAGCCAAAAAAGAAAGCGAAGGTCTCGGCTGTCGTGGTCGCCAAGAAGGGCGCTCCTAGTACCGAGCACTCCGTGGCTGGTCGGGGGGAGAGCCCAGGTTCTAGGGGCGCGAGCTCTGGTGGAGCTATGATGGCGCTCTCGTGCCCGGCGCCAATTTCACAAGTTCCTGGTCGGCAGGAAGCCCCGAGCACTGACCAAGGAGGGATAAGTTCTATGGCGGATTTGGCGCTTGTGTGCCCCGCTCCAATCTTGCGGCAATCAGATCGGCCGCCTATCCGACCTCAGTTCCCCAGTCCCAAGCCGGGGAACAGCCAGGGAGCCACGGGGCCGCCTCCAATAAGGCTAGCAGAGCCTAGTCTACCGGGCTCGTCAGGTCGTCAGGGTCACCAGGAGAGGGTGCCCTATGCTCCTGGTTGGGCGGTCTTCGAGGGCGATTCGGCTCTCGATAATCCCCAGACGGCGCGTGAGGTTCTTCGGGTCGCACTGCTCCCGGCCGACCAGGCCAAGATCCGGTCCATAAACTACGGTGCTTTCATGGACTCGGCCCTTTGCTCTGCCATCCGGGTAAGTTAACCTCTGTATTTGTGCAAGTTTATTTTGAGTTAGATTCGTTTCTCATATCCCTCTTTTACAGCATCTGCACGAGACTGAGACAATGATGCACATAATTCAAGACTATCGGGAGCGAGCCCGAAGGCATCAGCGAGGGCACGAGGAGGCCGAGGCGAGGCGTCTGGTGTCCGAGGCCGAGCGACAGGAGCTCCAGACAAGAATGGGGGCGGCCGAGGATGAGATTCGGGCTCTGACCGCCGAGCTCGAAGAGGAGAAGGGCGCATGTTCGTCCTTTCCTGTCTAACTAAAAATATGCTAAACAGATCGTTGTTAAAACCGACAAACAAAGTTTAAATTTAATTTACTCTTACCTGTTCTACTCGAAGAATAGTGGTTGTAAGAGGTCGATCCACAGGGAGGCGATTGGAGTTGCATAAAAATTAAAACGTTCACTCGGATTCAAAATCGATTTTTGAATGATAACAGAAAAAAAAACATTATTTTGAGAATGTTTGAATGATTCTATAGTCTACCAGAAAATGTTTTCTTATTTGAAAATAAACAAAGGAAGATAGAAAACTTTGCCAATTGAAATCTGATGCAGAGTAGGGGTCGATTTCTAAAAACAGAATATAAATTAAAATCGCCAATCAAACAGCAAAGACTAATTTCAGAGTTATCTTAAAACTAAGAATTTCAAAACCATAAGATAAATTGGTAGAAATTAAATTAAAACTTAGACACGAATTGCATAAAAAGAAAATTAATGGATTGCATAAAAAAAATAAGAAATTACAAAAAGTAAAAAAAACTTGAAGATGAAGCCTAATGCTCCTTTCTTCTGCAAATAGAAAAATAAAATAAAACTGAGAAAATCCCTTCCTCTCCCCGGTGGGACTTCGACATAAACTAATCTTTTTTTTTTTTTTTCTTTCTTTCCAAGAACAGAGCACTCTGTTCTTGGTTCTTCTTCCTCCTTGGACCAGCCGACCGAGAGCTCTTTCCTTGGTTCCTCTATTTCTTGGCCTCCACCCCAACCGAGCACACCCTCCTTCTTCTTTTCCCCTCCCTTTTATAGGTCCCCACCAGAGATCAGCCACATGGAGAGGAGGAAGAACAGGCGCCTGGGATCTCGGGGAACGTTGATCACGGATTGCTGGGAGGAGCCGATTACGGATCACTTGGAGGCCGCCGCGGGATCGACGGGAGATTGCAGACGTGATGCTGCGAGATCTCGGGAGGATCACAACCGGCTGGAAATGGAAGAAGTTGCTGGGATGGATCGCAGAGGAGGGGCTGGCCGCTGGATTGATGCTTGGGCTCACTCGCGGAAGGTGGGGATGCGGATCCGGGCGCTAGGGCTTCGGGATGCTTCACGGCCGGCTGCGAGATCTCGGGAGGAGCCGATCTTGGCCTCGGTGGATGGTGGACCAGTCGCGGAAGGAAGGAAGCACGTGGGATGAGCTGGGATGCGTGGATTCGGGACGATGGGATTCCGGGCGTTGCTGGCACGGTGGCTGGCACGGTGGCTGGCACGGTGAGAACTTCCTTCTTTGGTTGCTGGGAAGGAGCGGAAGGTGGGCTGCTGGCACGCGATCTCGGCTTGCATCCTGGCTGGAGCTGGGAGGAATCGCGGAGATGATGGCGTTGAAGATGCGGACGCGAGCGGCTTGGATCATGGAGAGGCACCAAGTGGCTTGGCTGAGATTTTCTTTTCCCTCGTGAGATGGGAGCTGGGAGACACCAAGTTCTGTCCAATTAGTCATATAGATAAAAAAATAATATGATATGAAATTTGGCTTGTAGACGGATGGACTTAGTTTGTCACGGGTCATCTGTTCTGACTGAAGGCCAATTGCAAGTCTTTCAAGTCATGGGTCACCCAGCACCTCATAGTTATGATATGGCCAAATTAGATTTGCCCAAAATTCTTTCCCAAAAGCACAGAAAAATTGGACTCGATTCGGACCCGAACCCACTCGGACCCGAGTCGGGTCTGGGAAGTCAAATTTTGTACTCAATGTGCATTTTATCTCTAATTTATGATAATCTGTGCCAAATCCAAATATAATATTAATCCAGTGAATTTATCATTATCGGTTAGCAATAATACTAATTTAGGTGACATATAGGTCGCACTTTTGTGCTCTCATCACACCCCCCCAACTAGCTTATTGCTTGTCTCTAGCAATTTAGTGCGAAAATGATAAATAAGAGTGCAAAAGTATAATTTATTATATAAATATACTAAGATAAATACTCATTTTCGTAGAGCATTACGATTGCACTTAGCACGTGCAACAAGCCTTTAAACCCTTAGGTTACCCGAGTGTTGTCTCGTGAGGGTTTGCAGTGAAGTTACCCACAAACTTCAATCCCAAATAAAATTTAGTTTGTGAAATGAAAGTCTTGTTTCAAGTACATAACTGATAAGATTTCAAAAGCACACAAGGTTTTAATTACTAAGTAGCCCAATTTCTAGGTTAGTATGCAATTTAAGTTGAAGTTATTAAGTTTTCCGTTAGGAAGTTGTAAGACTTATTTATACTTGAGTGCTCAGTGAAGTTTGGACCATGCACAAGCTAAGATTTTGGATCTCCAAAATATCGCTAATATTAGTAGTTTCCAAGAATTGGTCGGACAAGACCTATTTGCTGATTCAAAATCATCTTTTCTGCAGGATTTCGAGAGCTGTGGATGTTTACTTTAATACCTCATGGGCTTTATCTGTAATATTTCAGTTTACTCGAATTTTTACAACGACGGCTTTCACACTATTGTCTTTTCTTAAGGTCAATATACTTTTTTTTCATTTTTTTTTTGTTTTTTTTATTTTTTTTTTTGGCATTAAAGAGAAATGATAATGTATATATTGTGCACTTTTACTCCTGTGATGATTCCTCCATGTAGCGAGCAATTAGTCGACAATTCTCACACCAGTTGGCATGAGGTGTCGGGCATCAAGACTCCCCTACGGACCTATGCTCGGGTTCCTCATCACAAGCCCGCTGATCTTTGACAATAGGTAGCCTTTTTGATGTACCTGACTAAATCCAGCATTTTTTTTTTTTTTGGATCAGAAAAAGATGGTTCATCAGGATTCAAGGTTGCTACCATATTCTCACACAATGTCGAACCTATACCTTAGAAATGCAGGCCAGATATGTTGTGAAATTCAAAGCACTAATTAGCTTACAACTCACTAAAAGGAACTTAATAAAAAGAACTCACTTTGCACTACTTCCAACTAGTCATTGGGCTCTTAGATTTTATATACCTTATGTGTTGTATTTTTTTTGTTTTTTCAAAAATTTTAACTAAAAACTTTTTTTTTTAAATAAAATTTTAAATGCGTAAAAATACCCCCAAACCTAAATCTAACATTGTCCTCAATGTTAAAGAAAATTTAAAGCAGTAAGAGGACAGAGGAGAAGTACCTGATATGGGTGGGTTAATTGAAAGTTGGGGCAAAATCCCCAAACCTGCATGTTAGGTAATTTATTATGATTTTTTTTTTAATAAAAGAAACTTCACATGTTGGGTTGCCTCCCAAAGAGCGCTAAGTTTTATGTCTTCAGCCAGACAATTCCGATTTACTCATAATAGATAGGGTTGGTCAGAAGTGTCTCCTCGACTTCTGGACTCAGATACTCAAGGTATGGTTTTAAACGATGTCCATTGACTTGAAAGGACCTACCATCCTTGGTATTGCATATTACTACTGCACCATGCGGGTGCACTTTGTCTACTATGTATGGGCCAATCCAGGAGATTTAAGTTTTCCAGGGAATAGATGTAACCGAGAATCATATAAGAGAACTTTTGTCCTTGGTAAAACTCTTTACGAGTAATCATTTTATCATGCATGACTTTCATGCGATCCTTGTACTTTAACACACTCGTAAGCATCGTTCCTAATTTCTTCAAGCTCGTCGAGCTGAAGCTTTCTATGTTCTCCTGCCTTGTCGAGATCGAAATTTAGGCGTTTGATTGCCCAATACGCCTTGTGTTCTAACTCGACAGGTAAATGGCAAGCCTTTGCCATAGACAATCCTATATGGGGACATTCCAATTGGTGTTTTGTAGGCCGTACGATATGCCCACAATGCATCTGTTAACCTAAGGACCAATCCTTTCGAGATGGATTGACAGTTTTTTCAAGAATGGTCTTGATTTTCTCTGTTGGAAATCTCAACTTGTCCACTCGTTTGTGATGATATGGTGTACCGACCTTATGGGTGATGTTGTACTTCCTAGCAAGGGCTTTTAAAAATTCTATTGCAAAAATGTTTCCCCCCATCACTAATGATAGCACGAGGGGTGCAAAGCGAGCAAAAGACAGACTCCTTAAAAACTTGATCACTACTTTATGATCATTGGTCTACATGCAACAGCCTCAATCCACTTGGACACATAGTCAACCGCTAGGAGTATGTACTGGTGCCCAAATGACATAGAAAAGGACCCATAAAATCAATACCCCAAACATCAAAGATTTCTACAATTAAGATCGGGTTCAGGGCATCTCATTTTTTTTTTGAAATTTTTCTAGTCTTTGACATCGGTCACATGATTTGCAATACTCGTGTGAGTCATTGAAATAGTGTGGGCCAATAGAATCCGCACTGCAAAACCTTTGCAGCCGTCTTTTTACCACTGAAATGACCACCACAGGCATGGTTCATGACAAAAGAAAAGGACTTTCCTTTGTTCGTATTCAGAATACACCGTCGGATGATCTGATCAGGGCAATATTTAAATAGGTATGGTTCATCCAAAAATACCACTTCACACGAGCTAGGAAGCGACATTGCTCCTGTTTGGTCCAAGAGCTAGGCATTTGTTCAGTAACGAGGTAGTTGACTATGTCAGCATACCATGG